>NC_132886.1:3777536-3887536 GCF_030463535.1 Salminus brasiliensis
AAGATTTCAGAGAAAACAATGAATGATGAGCAGGTGTCCCAATACTTATGTCCATTTAGCGTATATACAATTATACTGTACAATTATGCTGCTGTGGCACTGTGAATTTCCCCACTGTGGGACTAATAAAGGATTATCTTATTTTTTTTTCAGAATATGAGTCAAAATTCTAACAAAAACTCAACAAAGCAATTCTGACAAAAGTTTCTTACAAATATCCCAAATCTTTAAAAAAAGGATCTAAAATTCCAAGAAAATCTAGAAACTTCAAAGTTATCCCAAGAAAACAGTCTCTACATTAAAGAAAGACAAATTATCCTGACAAAAAACTATCCTGACAAAAGTCAATCCATTATACAGTACTATAGCATGTCCAAATATTTGTGGACACCCCTTCTAAAGAATGCTTTTGGCTTAGCTTTAAGTGAAACTCATTGCTGACACTATAGAGAAGTACTGCCAATAGAATAGGACTCTCTGGAGCAGATAGACATCATGAGCCTATTGGCACCATGCTGCCTAATACCAGACGTGGGCTAGGGGGTATATATAAAGCCCCCAGCATTGAGCTGTGGAGCAGTGGAGGAACTGTGTTCTCTGGAATGATGAATGGTGGAGCTCCATCCAGTACTTTTGGAGTTGGGGATGATGAGGTGGGGTGATGATCATCATTCAACATCCTGACCTCACTAACACTGTTGTCACTGCAATCAAATCCTCACAGCAATGCTGCTGCTCCAAAATCTAGTGGAAACTCTTCTTCCCTGAACAGTAGAGACAGTTACTCCAACAGAAGCAGGATCAGCTCTTTTAATACCCTTAATTTCAGAGGAAACAGTAAATGACGAGCAGGTGTCCCAATACTTTTGTCATTTTAGTGTATATACAATTATACTGTATGCGCTATATATATAATATGCCCATACAGCCACACAACAGGGCACGGGGGATTTGTCTTCATTACAGGCTACAAATGTAGCTGCTAGCAGGGAAAGCGCTGGAGCGGGTACGAGCGTCCCAAACAGATCCCGTCTGATCCGGAACCATATGAATGTGTATGAACTCCTAATGCCGAACAGACTGATCTGGGAGCAGATATCGGATATTACTGTCTTCTACAAATACCAGCTCCACAGACCTCCACGGCTCGAGTCGCGAGCGGAGAGGAGCAGAGCGTCGTGGAAAAGTAATAAAGCCTAAAGGAAGAAGCTCTCCGGATAAATAAGTCATAAATTGGGATTCCGGCTCCGGGGGGTTCATAATTTCTTGGCAGCGACAGGGAGGCTGATCATGTTGACTTAACATTTTGTATGACATTTTACTCTGACGAGCAGAGCCATTACCTCGCTCAACACGCTACAAGAGACACTCTCTCGCTGGTGTTCACTCTCTCACTCTCTCACACTCTCACACTCTCACACACTCTCACACTCTCACACTCTCAAATGCCTGATTCCTTTAGCGCCAAGACTCTGTCATGTACATCACTGACAGAGGCTGACCAACAAAAGCCACCGTAATACACTCCACACACACTCCTTCAGACAGTGTGTAACACCCCACACACACTCCTTCAGACAGTGTGTAACACCCCACACACACACACCACACTCCTTCAGACACTGTGTAACACTCCACACACACTCCTTCAGACAGTGTGTAACACCCCACACACACACACCACACTCCTTCAGACACTGTGTAACACTCCACACACACTCCTTCAGACACTGTGTAGCACCCCATATACACCACACTCCTTCAGCCACTGTGTAACACCCCATATACACCACACTCCTTCAGACAGTGTGTAACACCCCATATACACCACACTCCTTCAGCCACTGTGTAACACTCCACACACACTCCTTCAGCCACTGTGTAACACCCCACACACACTCCTTCAACCACTGTGTAGAACTCCACACACACTCCTTCAGAAACTGTGTAGCACTCCACACACACTCCTTCAGCCACTGTGTAACACTCCACACACACTTCTTCAGCCACTGTGTAACACCCCACACACACTCCTTCAGAAACTGTGTAGCACTCCACACACACTCCTTCAGACACTGTGTAACACTCCACACACACACACCACACTCCTTCAGCCACTGTGTAGCACCCCATATACACCACACTCCTTCAGACACTGTGTAACACTCCACACACACTCCTTCAGACACTGTGTAACACTCCACACACACTCCTTCAGACACTCCACACACACTCCTTCAGAAACTGTGTAGCACTCCACACACACACACCACACTCCTTCAGCCACTGTGTAGCACCCCATATACACCACACTCCTTCAGACACTGTGTAACACTCCACACACACTCCTTCAGAAACTGTGTAGCACTCCACACACACACACCACACTCCTTCAGCCACTGTGTAGCACCCCATATACACCACACTCCTTCAGACACTGTGTAACACTCCACACACACTCCTTCAGCCACTGTGTAACACTCCACACACACTCCTTCAGACACTGTGTAACACTCCACACACACTCCTTCAGACACTGTGTAGCACCCCATATACACCACACTCCTTCAGACACCGTGTAACACTCCACACACACTCCTTCAGACACTGTGTAACACTCCACACAGCAGTGTGTGTGTCTATGACACATTCAACATGCTCTTAATACCCCCACAAAACAAACAATTAGACTCCGCCAGTCTGAGCACCAGTAAAACGCTGTTCCACAGAAAAGAGAAAAGAGAGAGAGAAAAGGAGCGAGAGAGCAAGACAAAGAGTGAGAGAGTAAATAAAGTGACTGTTTCTCCAGAGATCACATCTGCTTTATACACACACACACACACACACACACACACACACACACACACACACACACACGATCTCTCTTCTACAACCAGTCATTTCATAATGCAGTTAAGAGTCTCAGACAGAGGTGAGAAATGCAGCAGTCTTGTGTGTGTGTGTGTGTGTGTGTGTGTGTGTGTGTGCGCGCACCTAGTAGGGGGTTTAAATCATAAAAGAAAAAGACAGTGTTGTAATCAAGGTCATCGCAGTGTGAGAGGATTCTTCCTCAATGTGTCAGAAAAGACGATCGGAATAACAACTAGAATCAGCAGTGGAGTGTGTGTGTGTGTGTGTGTGTGTACCTGCCACTCTGGCCAGCAGTGCGGTGGTGATGTTGCGGGTGTTGGGCCTCACTCTGAACGTTACAGCAGGACCTAAAACACTGAGAGAGAGAGAGAGAGAGAGAGAGAGAGAGAGAGAGAGAGAGAGGTGGTGAAGTGAAGTATTATAACCTACCCAAATATCCAACTTACACTAAATGTAAAGGACAAAAGTATTGGGACACCAGCTTCTTCACTGTTTCTTCTGAAATCAAATGTATTAAAGAGCTGATCCTGCTTCTGTTGGAGTGACTGTCTCTATTGTCCGGAGAAGAAGACTTTCTACTAGATTTTAGAGGAGCATTGCTGTGAGGATTTGATTGCATTCAGCAACAAGATCATAAGTGAGGTCAGAATGTTGGATGATGATCCATTCCATTGATATTTTTTGAATTGGTATTTTTTGCTCCTGGGCTCCCCCTGGAGTTGGGGAGTGTAATCTACCTTTTCCACCACTAAAGTACAGATCTTTCAGGTAAAATGTATTTGTTTATTTCTTTGTTTATTTGTAAAATATATATATATATATGTTTTATTCATTTTATTCTGCATTCATTTTTAGCCCATTTCTATTACATTTGTTTATTTATTTTTATCTTTTTATCAGATTTTTTGTTTTAATATTTAATATTTATTTTTAGTATATTTAATATTAATATATAAAAAATATAAACAATCTCAATTATGCTTTTATTACTTCCTGTATTACATTCATGACTTTGATGTTTGTTTGTTTTTTATTGCATTGTGAAGCACCCTGAGCTGCACTTTTACATATTAAAGGTGATATATTGAGTTATTATTAGTAGTAGTAGTAGTAACTCTTAACGAGAACCAATCACAGTTAGGATACGGAGGGGAACCCCTGAGTAGGAGAATTTCACATGGGAGCACCAGGTCTGGGGGCGGGTGGGCTGACACACACAAATCAATACTGACCAGAACCTGGTGATGATCAACCGCTTTGGGTTGCTTGACCCTCACTCTACTACTACTACTACTCTACTCACACCAATAAAGGCAGTGTAGGAGCTTTGGGCCATTCTAACTGCAAAACAGCAGTGCCTGTACAGAACGCCTACAGGAAAGCCAGAAACTCAGCAGCTCCTGCTGATTAGTCCACGGCTCACTTCAGCAACTGAAGTGAGAGCAGCTTCTCGGAAACAGTGTGAAAAGCGAAGCCACAAGTGCGGCTCTCACAACAAATCCATATCCCCGAGCAGCAGTGCAATCTTCCAGCACTGTGGGGTGAAAATGTCCATGTGTATCTAAACACTTCCAGAAGGTTCTGTCAGTGTGTCTGTCTGGATCTTCATATCCTGGCCTAAAGTTAAGGCAATGCCTACCTTCAGAAATGTACAGTCACTGTTGCTGCTTTGCCTTGTTGGGTGGATGTACTGTAATTGTAAGTAATTACAATAAAGGTTATGTAATGAATTACATTTCCATTCAGTCTGCAATCTGTAAGGACAGGCTCGAGGCGGCACTTCTGACTCCTTGAATCCTTGAAATCCTAAAGGCAGCTGGTGTAGCGTAGCGATTTCCATGAGAGAGCTGGATAAGACTGTCTGCCAAATGCTGTAAAACTAAAGCTAAGCTGAATTAGCCAAAAAAAAAGAGACGCCTGGACACAACGACAAAACAGCCCCGCCCATTTCCACCTCCTTCTCCTCTATCTACCTCCAGTGTCTCCAAATTCCAGCAGTTTTCCCTGTCTATCAAATGAATAGCTGCAAATTTTTCAACATGGCGGACAGTGTTGGCTTCATTTCTATAGAACGGAAGGGAATGAAGCCAGGGCGTCCATGTTTTCCACAGTCATTGGACTCAACTGACCCATAGGGCAGCTGCAGGACGTCCCCACTCTGCCACTGGCGTTAAACATGAGGTGTAAGTACAAGAGTAATAGTTCCATTTAGCCTCTTTAACTGGCCTCATCCAACATCGCTACTGAGGCCTTAGCATGACTCAGTTACTGGGCTTGTCCAACATCGCTACTGTAGCATTAGCATGGCCCGGTTACTGGGCTCCGGTTACTGGGCTCTGGTTACTGGGCTTGTCCAACATCACTACTGTAGCATTAGCATGGCCTGGTTACTGGGCTCTGGTTACTGGGCTCTGGTTACTGGGCTTGTCCAACATCACTACTGTAGCATTAGCATGGCCCGGTTACTGGGCTCCGGTTACTGGGCTCCGGTTACTGGGCTTGTCCAGCATCACTACTGTAGCATTAGCATGGCCTGGTTACTGGGCTCTGGTTACTGGGCTCTGGTTACTGGGCTTGTCCAACATCACTACTGTAGCATTAGCATGGCCTGGTTACTGGGCTCTGGTTACTGGGCTCTGGTTACTGGGCTTGTCCAACATCACTACTGTAGCATTAGAATGGCCTGGTTACTGGGCACCGGTTACTGGGCTCTGGTTACTGGGCTTGTCCAACATCACTACTGTAGCATTAGAATGGCCTGGTTACTGGGCTCCGGTTACTGGGCTCTGGTTACTGGGCTTGTCCAACATCACTACTGTAGCATTAGAATGGCCTGGTTACTGGGCTCCGGTTACTGGGCTTGTCCAACATCACTACTGTAGCATTAGAATGGCCTGGTTACTGGGCTCCGGTTACTGGGCTCTGGTTACTGGGCTTGTCCAACATCACTACTGTAGCATTAGAATGGCCTGGTTACTGGGCTCCGGTTACTGGGCTTGTCCAACATCACTACTGTAGCATTAGCATGGCCCGGTTACTGGGCTCCGGTTACTGGGCTCCGGTTACTGGGCTTGCAGTGTCTCCAAATTCCAGCAGTTTTTCCCGTCTATCAAATGAATAGCTGCGATTTTTTCAACATGGCGGACAGTGTTGGCTTCATTTCTATAGAAGGGATTGAAGCCAGGGCGTCCATGTTTTCCACAGTCATTGGACTCAGCTGACCCATAGGGCAGCTGCAGGACGTCCCCACTCTGCCACTGGTGTTAAACATGAGGTGTAAAACACCAATGAATTGAGGCCCCCACCCTGCAGCAGACCAAATGTGGCAAAGCATCTTCTTGAGTACCTTTGGTTCACTGGGTACTGGGTAGTAATTTTTTTCAAGCCAGCTGCCGTAGGGTAGAGAATGGCGACGCTGGAGACTGGCTGGAACAAAAACTGGGAGAAAATGAGCAAAATAAATCAAGCTGGCTTTTCAGATGGAGAACACAGAGATTATAAGTCTCTTCATGGCGTGAACGCGGGCTAATCTTTAGCCTTTCAGCAGTGGCCTCCTTGGAGAGGCAATTTGTCTGCATTAGATGAGACAGTGTGTAGAGGGTAAGTGGGGTGGTGTGACTCCCCCATGAATCGACACCCAACCAGGGACCCACCGCAGTCCTGGAGCCCCAGGAAAAGGCGCTTTGATTGGGGACACAGATGCGAGATCTGCCCCTCTGTGAACCACGGTAAGGTGTGAGCTGACACGAAGAAAGAGCGATGGGAAGAAATGTATAGAAAGGGAGGGCGAGGGACTGCAACTGAGGGAGGAAGAAAGAAAGAGAGAGAGAGAGACAGAGAGAGAGAGAGGGAGGGTCAGAGATGGTTAGAAAGGCGAGAGAGTGAGAGCAGGGGAAGGGAAGAGAGCAGGAAAGTGAGAGAGAGGGAGAATGGATCTGTCACCAAAGAAAATCCCATTCACACGTCTGCAGGAGGCGAGTGAATCAGGCATAACCTTTCAGCCTCCTCAGACTCTCACGCACACAATTCCTTCTTCTTCTTTTTTTAACGGAACAAAAGTCGGACCCTGTGCTAGCCTGGAGCCTTCCTTCAAGGGGAAAAGATCATTTTCCTGCTTGCACTCTCACTAGAAAGCCAACACCAGATTAGGAGACTGTGTAAAACTATGATTCCTGTAGCATCACAGGCTGCTCTGCTTGTAGACGCTGGTGAAATTCAGTACCTCCGTAGTGACAACACAGGGAGGACACACTATGGAGACTATGGGCTTTTTTTTCTCACATGGCCACGGTTCGGCACGGAACGCTGGGTTTTCTCAGCACTGTTAGCTTAACGTACTTGGAGCCACAGAACCGTTCGGAACCATTCCGAAAAGGATGGAGACTGAATCTGATAAGTACAAGAGTAATAGATCCATTTAGCCTCTTCAACTGGCCTCATCCAACATCACTACTGGGCTCCGGTTACTGGGCTCCGGTTACTGCGCTTGTCCAACATTGCTACTATAGAATTAGCATGGCCCGGTTACTGGGCTCCGGTTACTGGGCTTGTCCAACATTGCTACTATAGAATTAGCATGGCCCGGTTACTGGGCTCCGGTTACTGGGCTTGTCCAACATTGCTACTATAGAATTAGCATGGCCCGGTTACTGGGCTCCGGTTACTGGGCTCCGGTTACTGGGCTTGTCCAACATCGCTATCACTGCATTAGCATGGCTCGGTTACTGGGCTCCGGTTACTGGGCTTGTCCAACATCGCTACTGTAGCATTAGCATGGCCCGGTTACTGGGCTCCGGTTACTGCGCTTGTCCAACATCGCTACTATAGAATTAGCATGGCCCGGTTACTGGGCTCCGGTTACTGGGCTTGTCCAACATTGCTACTATAGAATTAGCATGGCCCGGTTACTGGGCTCCGGTTACTGGGCTTGTCCAACATTGCTACTATAGAATTAGCATGGCCCGGTTACTGGGCTCCGGTTACTGGGCTCCGGTTACTGGGCTTGTCCAACATCGCTATCACTGCATTAGCATGGCCCGGTTACTGGGCTTGTTCAACATCGCTACTGTGGCATTAGCACAGCCCGGTTACTGGGCTCCGGTTACTGGGCTTGTTCAACATCGCTACTGTGGCATTAGCATGGCCCGGTTACTGGGCTCCGGTTACTGGGCTTGTCCAACATCGCTACTGTGGCATTAGCACAGTCTGGTTATTGGGCTCCGGTTACTGGGCTTGTCCAACATCGCTACTATAGAATTAGCATGAAAGCCTGGATGCTGGACTTATCCAACATTGCTACCGTGGTGTTAACATGGCTTGGCTACTGGGCTTGTCTAACATTGCTAATGTGGCATTAGCATGGACTGGTTACTGGGCTCCTCTTACTGGGCTTGTCCAACATCGGCCTGGTTAGCTAATGGGCTCGTCCAACATCATTACTGTGGCGTTAGCAAGGCCCGGCTACTGGGTTCATCCAACTTGGGCTATGTAGGCCTGTATGTCCAACAGTGAAGATCCTTTGGGGTGCACTCACTGCTGAAATGGGCATCTTCTTGCATTCACACATTTTTTTTACTCTTTATAGAAAAGCTCTGACCATAGAACCCCCACATGACCATCATTGTATCCAAAGCAGAGCATTGGCTAGAGGGGTATAAAGCCCTCCAGCATTAAGCTGTGGAGGTATTGAGCAGTGGCACTGCATTCTCTACAGTGATGGAGCTCTATCCAATACTTCTGGGATAAGCTGGATAACCAGAACTACTAATCTAACATCCCTACTTGATATCACCGATGCTCCTGTGTGGATGAATGCAATCAATCTGGGGTGGAGTCATGGATCTGCTAATGTCCTAGGGCCAGACACCTTCAGAGGGCTTGTGGAGTTGTTTTGGTGGTACGGGGGACCTACACAATATGAGGTGGGTTTGATGAGGTTTTAATGTTATGGCAGTTCAGCTTTTACCTATTTCTTGTTTGTTTTTACACGTGAATCACATGTGGAACTGTGTTCTCTGGAATGACGGATGGTGCTCCATTCAATTTGTCGTATTAACCTCACTAATGCTGTCGTTGCTGAATGCAATCAAATCCTCACACCAATTCTCCTCCACAATCTAGTAGAAAACCTTCTTCTCTGGACAGTAGAGACAGTTACTCCAACAAAAGCAGGATCAGCTCTTGTAAAACCCTTGATTTCAGAAGAAACACTGAATGAGCAGGTGTCCCAATACTTTTGTCAATATAGTGTGTGACATCCCTAGCCTTAGCAGGGTGTTTCATAGCCTGGACCGGCAGTGGATCTGCCTGGTCTGGACCTGCTATTTGTTCTGGAGACACTGATGTATATCTGGTGTTAGAACCACAGGAACACACTGCTGTTCCACTCACTCTGATAACCTCCTGAACCGGTGAAATGTCACCAGGGCTGGCCTCAGCCAGACAGCAGATAAGCAGAGGCAGTTGCTGTGGTCATCCACTCTAAAAAGGGTTCTTCTCTGGGATTCCTTACTAAAGGCAATGGTTCTATTTATAGAATATGTGGAATGGAGAACCATCTTTGAGTGCTTAAACGGTTGCCTGAAGGGTTCTTCACATTGCTGGAAAACCTTCTGAAGAACCCATTTACAGTACTGCATAGAACCGGTATGGTTTACAGCGCAGGCCAATGATGGTTGCTGGTCCACCATCGCTACTGTAGCGTTAGCATGGACCGGCTACTGGGCTTGTCCACCATCGCTACTGTAGCGTTAGCATGGACCGGCTACTGGGCTTGTCCACCATCGCTACTGTAGCGTTAGCATGGACCAGCTACTGGGCTTGTCCACCATCCCCACTGTGGCATTAGCATGGACCAGCTACTGGGCTTGTCCACCATCGCTACTGTGGTGTTAGCATGGAGCGGCTGCTGGGCTTGTCCACCATCGCTACTGTGGCGTAAGCATGGACCAGCTACTGGGCTTGTCCACCATCCCCACTGTGGTGTTAGCATGGAGCAGCTACTGGGCTTGTCCACCATCCCCACTGTGGTGTTAGCATGGACCAGCTACTGGGCTTGTTCACCATCGCTACTGTGGCGTTAGCATGGAGCAGCTACTGGGCTTGTCCACCATCGCTACTGTGGCGTTAGCATGGAGCAGCTACTGGGCTTGTCCACCATCCCCACTGTGGCATTAGCATTGACCGGCTACTGGGCTTGTCCACCATCCCCACTGTGGCGTTAGCATGGACCAGCTACTGGGCTTGTCCACCATCACTACTGTGGCGTTAGCATGGACCAGCTACTGGGCTTGTCCACCATCGCTACTGTGGCGTAAGCATGGAGCGGCTACTGGGCTTGTCCACCATCCCCACTGTGGCGTTAGCATGGACCAGCTACTGGGCTTGTCCACCATCACTACTGTGGCGTTAGCATGGACCAGCTACTGGGCTTGTCCACCATCGCTACTGTGGCGTTAGCATGGACCAGCTACTGGGCTTGTCCACCATCGCTACTGTGGCGTAAGCATGGACCAGCTACTGGGCTTGTCCACCATCCCCACTGTGGCGTTAGCATGGAGCAGCTACTGGGCTTGTCCACCATCCCCACTGTGGCGTTAGCATGGACCAGCTACTGGGCTTGTCCACCATCACTACTGTGGCGTAAGCATGGACCAGCTACTGGGCTTGTCCACCATCGCTACTGTGGCGTTAGCATGGACCAGCTACTGTTACGGAGCTTAAAGAGCTTCTACTTCTACTCCTGTACTTTTACTCAAGTCTGGATACACGTCTGGGCTACGGTAGACCTTTACTGTTCCTTTAAGCACTTTGGATTTCCCAGACCAGGTAGGTGTTGGAGGAGAACTCTACCTACACCTTCACCTGGCTCCAGTCCCCGGCGGCAGACTCCGGCCTGATGAGAAGCACTACATGAACATCAGTACGGGAGGAGCGAAAGGGCAGCTGTGAGGAAGGATCCTCGTCTCCTGAAGAGAAAGGCAGCTTGAGGCCGTAGTGGGAATTCTCCTCCACTGAGAAACATCTCAGGAGTGAAGGACAACCTTTAATGAACATGAAACCAGGTTTTCCTCCAGTCCTGAGAGTGAACCTTTAATGAACATGAAACCAGGTTTTCCTCCAGTCCTGAGAGTGAAGGACACTCTGCTGCCATTACTGTGAGATGTGCTGCAGCAGGACCGGACGACATAGCCTGAGGGACAGTCAGTTACCACCGCGGTGCAGCCGCTACGCCCTGACTGCAGATTACACACACTGTTCTGCTCCTATTGTGGTGTGTGTGTGTGTGTGTGTGTGTGTGTGTGTATTTTGTATATACATGCGATTCTATTAAAACTAGGATTATATTACAGATTATACATATACATATCTACATATTAATATTTTAAATTGTATTATATTTATATAAAAACAGAAACATAAAAACTACAAATGTAATATTTTGTTAATCAGTGTAAAATATTATATTATACATTTATAATATGATAATATCATATAAGATATTTTATTAATCATTGTAAAATATTATTACATTACATGTGTCTATATTGCAGATACATGTGATTCTATTGAAATTGGTATTATATTACAGATTATGTAAAATATAAAACTATAACAATAAATAATATCATAATATATATGATATTTATATATATATATATGTATGCTTTATTATATTTATATAAAAATAAAAAACTACAAATGTAATATTTTCACTGTTAAATATTATATTATATATTTATAATAATATAAAATAATATATTTTTAATAATATAATATAATATTATATATAATATTATGTATTATAATATAATATAATATTACATGTGTCTATAGATGTGTCTCTGTTGCATATACTTGTGATTCTATTTAAACTAGTATTAATTACAGATTATGTCAAATACAATAATATATCAATAAATAATATAGTAAGATATATATAATTTGTATATATATATAATACAAAATAATAATTTTTATTATAATTATATAAAAACAAACAAAAAAATACAAATGTAATATTTTGTTAATCACTGTAAAATATTATATTATATTACATATGTATTTATGTATGTATGATATGATATGATTACATATTTTAATACAATATATTTTATTAATCATTGTAAAATATTTTGTTATATTACAGAACTGTGTTAAAAGTGTTGCCAGATGTTAGATGCTTATCTAAATGATAAGTATTATTATTCACATCAATAAGCTTATATTTTAATATAAACATATTGTTACAATACAGTAAATTATTTCTAAATGTATTTTATTATGAAACTGCACAGGTAGTCGTACATGTCTGATAGTTCAGCATGCAGTAGTAGATGTAGTGAACTCTGATACTGTCCAGCACTGAACATTCACACCACACAGAGAGTGAGAGACACGGAGTGTTGACACATGAGGAGGATCATAGGCAGATTACAAGCACTACGATATAGTAATATAATTATTTGTGTGATTTGTAGAACTGCTTTTACATTATAACCTCTGTAATATAATACTAGACAGACAGACAGATAGACAGATGAACGTAGTGTGTGTCTGAATGTGTTTGTGTAACTTGCATACATCACTCCCCCTTCTGGCTGGAGTGAGTAACACCCTTACGTCATGCCTGGAGTCATGGTGAGTTTTACTGACTCTTTACGTAACTCAGACACAGCATGAACACACCGCCCTGCAGTGTGTCTCTCTGTGTGTATGTATGTGTGTGTGTGTGTGTGTGTGTTTTATGATTTTTAACAAAATAACTGTCTACAGGATTGATTCATGCTTGAAATTTAGAAAACTGAAAAAATTCGTAAATGAAAAACACCAGAATAGGGACAGGCTTTGGGACAGGTCACTTAGTGCTATAGGGACAGAAATAGGGACAGATCAGTTAGCCATATAAGGACAGGTTTTGGGACAGGTCACTTAGTGCTATAGGGACAGAAATAGGGACAGATCAGTTAGCCATATAAGGACATGTTTTGGAACAGGTAGCGGTGTACAGATTTATTATCAGTATTGGGACAGGTCAGTTAGCCATATAAGGACATGTTTTGGAACAGGTAGCGGTGTACAGATTTATTATCAGTATTGGGACAGGTCAGTTAGTGCTATAGGGACAGGTTTTGGGACAGGTCAGTTAGTGATATACATATATATCAGCAGTACAGGGACAGGTCAGTTAGTGGTATAGGGACAGGTTTTGGGACAGGTCAGTTAGTGATATACATATATATCAGCAGTACAGGGACAGGTCAGTTAGTGCTATAGGGACAGGTTTTGGGACAGGTCAGTTAGTGCTATA
This sequence comes from Salminus brasiliensis, assembly GCF_030463535.1. Classification (NCBI taxonomy): domain Eukaryota; kingdom Metazoa; phylum Chordata; class Actinopteri; order Characiformes; family Bryconidae; genus Salminus; species Salminus brasiliensis. Next base: position 3,790,717 of record NC_132886.1, read on the forward strand.
GGGACAGGTTTTGGGACAGGTCAGTTAGTGATATAGGGACAGGTTTTGGGACAGGTCAGTTAGTGCTACAGGGACAAATTTTGGGACAGGTTTTGGAACAGATCAGTTAGTGGTATACAGATATATGAGCAGTATTGGGACAGGTCAGTTAGTACTACAGGGACAGGTTTTGGGACAGGTCAGTTAGTACTACAGGGACAGGTTTTAGGACAGGTCAGTTAGTGGTATAGGGACAGGTTTTGGGACAGGTCAGTTAGTACTACAGGGACAGGTTTTAGGACAGGTCAGTTAGTACAACAGGGACAGGTTTTAGGACAGGTCAGTTAGTGGTATAGGGACAGGTTTTGAGACAGGTCAGTTAGTGCTACAGGGACAGGTTAGTTAGTACTACAGGGACAGGTTTTGGGACAGGTCAGTTAGTGGTATAGGGACAGGTTTTGGGACAGGTCAGTTAGTACTACAGGGACAGGTTTTGGGACAGGTCAGTTAGTACTACAGGGACAGGTTTTGGGACAGGTCAGTTAGTGGTATAGGGACAGGTTTTGGGACAGGTCAGTTAGTACAACAGGGACAGGTTTTAGGACAGGTCAGTTAGTGGTATAGGGACAGGTTTTGGGACAGGTCAGTTAGTGCTACAGGGACAGGTTTTGGGACAGGTCAGTTAGTGGTATAGGGACAGGTTTTGGGACAGGTCAGTTAGTACTACAGGGACAGGTTTTGGGACAGGTCAGTTAGTGGTATAGGGACAGGTTTTGAGACAGGTCAGTTAGTACTACAGGGACAGGCTTTGGGACAGGTCAGTTAGTACTACAGGGACAGGTTTTTGGACAGGTCAGTTAGTGGTATCCAGATATATCAGCAGTCTCATTGAATCTACTGATTCTATGCAGTGGAATCCAGACTGCTGAAGGTTGACACCCCTTTCACACCCTGTATAGAAAAGCATGGCGTTCTAAAGAGCCACAGGGTCTGAGCACAGCTGAGGAGAGACGCCACAAACCAGGCCAGGATTCAGAGATATTTGGCAGGAGAAAATATATACGACAGGAATAAATTAGACCCGCAATTTCCTGCCAGACGGTTCCTCGTGCTGGAAGAACCTTTGCATTAGAAGCATCACCACCTCAGAAAAAACAACACTTTCTACTGCAGTCCTGAAATACACACACACATACACATACACACACATACATACACATACATACACACAATCACCTGGCCCCTCACTGCCCCCCCCCCAACCTCTCACCTCCCTGAACAGATTTAACACCTCCCACCTGCAAACCCTGCCACCCCACACTGCTCTCAGCACTCCGCCTGCTCTACAAAACACTCCGGCACAAAGCCTGGACCTGACCGAGCCTCAGCACAGCATTAACACACTCCTCCATCCAGAAGCCGCTGCGTTTTTAACACACTTCTTTAACACGTCCTTGAGAGCCCAAACGCTCCGTCCCTGACCCTCCGCTTCAGGTCTTCTCTGGTCCTGTCCCAGTTCCAGAAACAGACCGAATAACAGCCCTTAACCCTCACAAACTGTAGTTAGTGCCAGCAATTTCTTTTTTTTACTTAGACCCATCCTTCCAGTATCTAAACGGAATGGAAATGTGATCTGTTATTTAATGATGTAGCTGATTATGTGATTATATGAATATAATTAAAGTCATTTTAATAGAATTCACATTATTCAAACTTTAAGAATCAACGTTTGCAATCTAAACGCAGTTAAATTGCACACACGTTACATTCTTTAAAGAAATTAGGTTCTTTAAGTGTTCTTTAGTACAGATAAATGGTTTAATTACAGTAAATCCATAAAAAAAAAACTAAAATAAAACAAAAACGTATTTTTTAAAAAATGTTGCCTCACTTAATGTAAAGGTTGTTCTTACTCTAAACTCACCTTTATGGCACTAAAGTGGTTTGTCAATGGCATTTCTCAAATAAGAAATTATTGACTTTAAACCTAGCTCTGGTCCTAGCTCAAACCTTAATCTCTATCCCAAACCTAGCTCTAGGCCTAATCCTAACCCTATTACTGTTGAGAAGTTACGATGCCAGTTCTGGAGCTCTCAGCTAGTCCAGAAATGCATGTGCAAATACTGCTTCTTTTTAAACACTGGGGTGCCACAGGGGTGTATGCTTGACCCCTTCATTTTTCTCCATCTGCAACGGCACGTCTAATGATCCCTCATCCAGCTCTGGTCGTAATCCTAAATCTAACCCTAACCTTAATCTCTACTTAAAACCTAGCTAAATGTAATGTAAATGTAAATGTAAATGTAAATCTAAAGCTAAAACTCATTCTAGTCCTAAACCCAGCTCTGGTCTTTATCCTAATCCGAACCTTAATCTCTATCCTAAACCTAGCTCTAGGCCTAATCCTAACCCTATTACTGTTGAGAAGTTACGATGCCGGTTCTGGAACTCTCAGCTAGTCCAGAAATGCATGTGTACAGGAGCTGTCCGAGGGGGGTAAAACTGCTTCTTTTTAAACTCTGGGGTGCCACAGGGGTGTATGCTTGACCCCTTCATTTTTCTCCACCTGCAACGGCACGTCTAATGATCCCTCATCCAGCTCTGGTCGTAATCCTAAATCTAACCCTAACCTTAATCTCTACTTAAAACCTAGCTAAAGCTAACACTCATTCTAGTCCTAAACCTAGCTCTGGTCTTTATCCTAATCTGAACCTTAATCTCTATCCTAAACCTAGCTCTAGGCCTAATCCTAACCCTATTACCGTTGAGAAGTTACAATGCCGGTTCTGAAACTCTCAGCTAGTCCAGAAATGCATGTGTACAGGAGCTGTCCGAGGGGAGGTGCCACAGGGGTGTATGCTTGACCCCTTACTTTTTCTCCGTCTACAACGGCACGTCTAATGATCCCTCAGGTTAAATGATGAAGGTTGACGTTGTGATCACCCTAGAAGGTCTAAACACAGGCTCCGATGAGACAGCTTACAGGAGGAATGTGGTTCGTATTGAATTCTGATGGTCTGAAAAACACCAGCACCTCTATATAAAAAAAAGTGAAAAATTGTAATTGATTTCCACGAACATCGCCATCATGACTCCCAGGAGAAAGCAATGGAACAGCTGTCAGCCCTTCATCGCTGAGAGCACAAACACCATCTCCATCATGTAGCAATTGAAAACAACTCATCATGACCCAGCTCATCCTGACGGCATTTCACACAGCCATCTCTGAAAGCGCTGTCGCGTCCTCTGGCACTGGGTAGTTTGGCAGCGCGACTGCCTGTTACAAGAACAAACTACAGCGTGTCATGGTGGCAGCTAGTGAAGGTCATCTGATGGAGCCGGACATATAAAGAAACACGTTGACGGCATTTCTCCTGTCCGCCCCCACCCAGGCCAGATAAATAAAATCAAAAGTCCATCAGAAGTGGAGCCAGCAGGTACCTGAACAGCTCTGCTGGAGAATACAGGAGATACAGGAGCCACACACTGTAAAAAAGATGATGAAGGTTCTAGTTGGATCGAAATCGATCAATTCATCACAAATTAAAAAATTCACCTTAATTGATGATCTGGCGTGAACTTCTGCCCCACTGGATCCTGGATGGATCTGTTTATGTAGTGGTTAGGGCAAGTTAGAGACGTTCTCTGAAGCTTAATGTGGTTCTATCAGGGTACCACAGCAACCACTCATGCACATGTCTTAAATGTCTTAAACATTAAGGTGCTACAAAGGGTTCCTTGAGCGATGCCACAGAAGAACCACCTTTCATTCTCTGAATGGACCAAGAGCTTTCAAAGCACCATCATGTAGCAATGTTGCCCTAAATCAGCAGCTTCAGGGTCATCATGCTGATGCTCCTCCACTGACTTGAAAAGGTGGAGAAGGGCATCTCCATCATTCCCACTCCGGGCCGGAGCACTGCTGCTGCTACTGCACTATGGAGGTTTGGTGGTGGAGCTGCAGGAGAAGAACCTCTCTCCAGAACTGCTGCTGTGTAACACTGCGTAACCCATAGAGTCATATTAGTGTAAAATCCTGTAGTGTTACTCTACCGCCTCAGCCCACATGCTGCTCTATGTTCAGATGCCAGTCCAAAACCTAGTCTCATTCTAGTCATAAACCTAACTCTGGTCCTCGTCCTAACCCTAACCTCCATCTAAAATCATCCAAAACATACCTTTAGTCCAAATTCTAACCCTAATCCTAACTTTAACCTCTATCTAAAACCCAAACCTAACACTTGTCCTAGTCCTAAACCTAGCTCTGGTCCCAATCCTAGCCTCCATCAAAAATCATCCAAAACATACCACTTGCTCTAATCCTAATCCTAAACCTTAATTTCTATTTAAAACCTAGCTAAACCTAACACTTATTCTAGTCCTAAACCTAGCTCTGATCATCATCCTAACCCTAACTCTAATCTCTATCCAAAACCTAGCTCTGGCCCTAATCCTAATCCTAACCATAACCCTAACCTTAACTTTAATCCCTTTTTAAAACCTAGCTAAACCTAACACTCAATCCTAAACCTAGCTCTGGCCCTCGTCCTAATCCTAACCCTAACCCTAACCTATTTTCAAAACCTAGCTAAACACATCACTAATTTTAGTCCTAAACCCAGCTCTGGTCATCATCCTAACTCTAACCATGATCTCTATTTAAAACCTAGCTAAACCTAACACTCAATCCTAAACCTAACTCTGGTCCTCGTCCTAACCCTAACCTCCATCCAAAATCATCCAAAGCATACCTTTAGTCCTAATCCTAACCCTAACTTTAACCTCTATCTAAAACCCAGACCTAACACTCATCCTAGTCCTAAACCTAACTTTGGTCCTTGTCTTAACCCTAACCTCCATCCAAAATCATTCAAAACATACCTTTTGTCCTAATCCTAAACCTAACCCTAACCTTAATCTCTGTTTAAAACCTAGCTAAACCTAACATTGCTCTGGTCCTAATCCTAAATCTAATCTTAACCTTAACCTTAATCTCTATTTAAAACCTAACCAAACCTAACACTCATTCTAGTCCTAGACCTAGCGTTGGTCTTTATCCTAACCCTAATCCCTATCCCAAACTGAATTCATTTTCTATTCAAGTTGATTTAAACCTTAAACCTAGTTCTGATCTTAACCCTAATCATAACCTCCATACAAAACCCAAACCAAACCCTCATCCTGGTTCAAAACCTAGCTCTGGTCAAAATCCTAACCATAATTCTGGTCCTCAACCTAGATCTGGTCCTAATCCTAACCTTAATCTAATCCAAAACATAAATGCAGTCTGGCTCTTATCCTTATCCTAAACTCAACCTCCTACCTAAACCTAACCCTTGTCTTGGTCCTAAACCTAGCTCTGGCTCTAATCCTAACCCTATTACTGTTGAGAATTTACAATGCTGGTTCTGGAGCTCTCAGCTTGTCCAGAAATGCATGTGTACAGGAGCTGTCTGGGGGGGTGATTTGTATTTACAGCAGTGGATTAAAGAGCCAAAGGGAGCCAAATGTGGTTCTTCTGCAGCCCAGGTCTTCAAATCTGGGCCACGGATCCAGTTTCCAGACTGGTGCAGATTTATTTTTAAGTGTGAAGCGAATCCGACATCCGTTGTCAAGGAGAAAGCTTGTATCCCGGTGTTTGACAGTTTCTTTTTCTGCTCAAAACCTGTGTTGGCTGTCCCCTCTGTGCCCTCCAGGCATGTCCTGCTCTGCTTCTGGCAGCTAAAACTAAAAATCCGCTTGAAACCAAATTGAGGTTTGGTGGTAATTCGGTCAAAACTGCGGCAGGCCCAGATGTTTCCTCCGCTGTGGGAAAGTTGCAGTTCTGAGGACCTAAATGTACTGAATATTGATGTACTGTCAGCGTGAGTCATGGCAATAGGCTTGTCTATGTGTGTGTGTGTGTGTGTGTGTGTGTGTGTCTATATATATGTGGACGCTACTGCTGTTACAAGCTTAAATGATATAACTCCTGACCTTCTAAAGCAGTTCCTGCCTCTGATGTCTGTGTTGTTCTGCAGAGTTTTCTCAAAGCAGAGAGGAATTACGCAAGAACCGCCGCTTACAGACACAACACCGGAGAGCCTTTGTAACCTGGATCAGTGAAGGACTAAAGGGGATGAGAACATGGAGAAGAAAGCCCCACGTTAGCAGGTAGCTGCCGTACCCAGGAGCCCAACAAGCCGTCAGCAAGAGGAAGAGTAATGGATCCAAACACACAAATAAAGTCGCAACACACACACACACACACACATATATATAATATGCATATTGCCCGTGGGTTCTAGTCCCTCGCCAGGCTGTGTTGTTCAGGTTTCTCGTGTTTTCATCAAAATACCGCAGGGTCTAGAAGAACCACAATGCCTGGCAGATTAACGGCGTCCTTTACCAACAAAACAACACTGTTAGAAGAGCAGTTTGTCTGTACTCTCCGACGTCTTGTAGGTGTAGATTTCGCAATTCGCCACCCCCTTAAAGAAGAAACACTTCGATACTTTACGACACTTTAGATGCTTTGAAGATACGTCGGTTCTCCACTCTCGTAACGGCATTAGCACCACATCACTGCCACCATTCATCAACGCATTAGTCAACAATAAAACTGGGGTTCAGTGAATTCATTTTCTATTCAAGTTGATTTAAACCTTAAACCTAGTCCTGATCTTAAGCCTAATCATAACCTCCATATGAAACCCAAACCAAACCCTCATCCTGACCTAATTCTGGTCCTAAACCTAGATCTGGTCCTAATCCTAACCTTAATCTAATCCAAAACATAAATGCAGTCTGGCTCTCATCCTAATCCTAAACTCAACTTCTATCCAAAACCTAAACCTAACCCTTGCCCTGGTCCTAAACCTAGATCTGGATCTAATCCTAAACCAAACACGACCTTAACTTCCATCTAAAACCTAAATCTAACCCGTGTGCTGGTCCAAATCCTAGTTCAGACCCTAATCCTAACCCAAATCCAACCTGAACTTCCATCTAAAACCTAAACCTAACCAGTGTGCTGGTCTTAAACCTAATTCAGACCCTAATCCTAACCCAAATCCAACCTGAACTTCCATCTAAAACCTAAACCTAACCCGTGTGCTGGTCTTAAACCTAGCTCAGACCCTAATCCTAACCCAAATCCAACCTGAACTTCCATCTAAAACCTAAACTTAATCCGTGTGCTGGTCTTAAACCTAGTTCAGACCCTAATCCTAACCCAAATTCAACCTGAACTTCCATCTAAAACCTAAACCTAACCCTTGTGCTGGTCTTAAACCTAGTTCAGACCCTAATCCTAACCCAAACCCAACCTGAACTTCCATCTAAAACCTAAACCTAACCCGTGTGCTGGTCTTAAACCTAGTTCAGACCCTAATCCTAACCCAAATTCAACCTGAACTTCCATCTAAAACCTAAACCTAACCCGTGTGCTGGTCTTAAACCTAGTTCAGACCCTAATCCTAACCCAAATCCAACCTGAACTTCCATCAACTCTTACTAACCCTATTCTACTTAATAACATACACCACATGGACAAAAGTATTTGGACACATGCTCATTGTTCATTGTTTCTTCTAAAATAAAAGGTATTAAAAAGAGTTGATCCTGCTTTTGTTGGAGTAACTGTCTCTACGGTCTTCGGAAGAAGACTTTCTACTAGATTTTCTACTAGAGCATTGCTGTGAGGATTTGATTGCATTCAGCAACAACAGCGTTAGTGTGGTCAGGATGTTGGATGAGGATCACCACCCCACCTCATCATCCCCACCTCATCCTAAAAGTACTGGATGGAGCTCCACCACCATCATTCCAGAGAACACAGTTCTTCCACTGCTCCTCAATACTGGGGGGCTTTATACCCCTCTATAGCCCACGTCCTATTCTATTGGCAGTACGTCTCTACAAGGACTAGACAAGCTCTGTGCACATCTGTGTCAGCAATAGGTGCAACTTACACTAGCTGAATGCATTCATTAGAAGGGGTGTCCACAAGTATTCGGACATATAGTGTATAGTGACAGTATCAGAACCGTAACCCTGTAGATGGTCCTGCTGGGGGAATCCTAGCTGCATTAGCACTGAAGTAAGTGGCAGACCCCCGACATGCTTTGTTAAGGGGGGGGGTTGAGCCTTTTTCTGCTGAACTGATGCTTTAACTGTAACTTTTTGGGCGAATCTGCAGTTTTGCCAGAGGCACTTCAGTAAATGGTGTGTGCTTTATATTTATATATATATAATGTGTTAAATAATGCTTCTATAGACTGCTCCAGAACAGTGTGTCAGTTGGAGGGGGCGGGACGGCGGCGTTCAGAGAATCACTTCATCACAACCTCCGACACGTTCACTCCGACAAACAGAACAGACCCTCCGAGTTCAAGGACGGTTCTGCTTACATGAATGCATTAATAATGAGGAGCGGTCCGCTGCTCTGTACAGCCAAACACCAACGCACACAGCTCCACCGCTCCACCGCTCCGCCGCTTAAAGAACCGAAGGGCTGTGTGTAATAAGAGTAGTTCATACGTCTGAAAGGCCTTGAAACCTAAAATGAGAACAAGACCACACATAATGGCTGGAACTGCGGCAGAGCGGGCTGAATGGAGCGTCAGCAGGATCGGGGTGTTGTATAATGTGTTCAGGGGCACATTAAGGCTCTCCTGGAAGCAAAGAGTCTGAACAAATCTGCCCTTTCACAGCATTTAGAAACCAGGGAGAACTGATGATCAGGTTGAGCGGAGTATTTCAATAACTTTCTATTATATTCAGCTTTCTGTTCTACTGTTCACAAATATTACATACAGCAAGACTTAAAAGTGCATGTATTTATTACAGCGACTAACAGTTATTACAATACAGTGATTACAAATGTTTATTAGAAAATTCAATGCATTGAAAAATCATTCTGGACATTCATTTTTGAAAAATATTTATTGATAATACTGTAATTCTAAATATTATTTGTTTAAAGATTTATTGTGGATATAATCATTTTATAATACATTCATTCTGAATATTAATTTTATTTAAAAATTATTCTGGACATTAATTTGTGAAAAAACTTGTATAATTGTATTATTTTATTATTAATTATATAATACATTTTTGAATATTAATGTATTTTATTAATTCTGGATATAATCATTTTATAATAGTCATTCTAAATATTTATTTAAAAAAAATACATTTATTCTGGATAATTATTGTATTAAAAATTAATTTAAAAATCTATCATAGTAAAAAAAAAAATTATATTCTTATTTTCTATTATATTTATTAACGTATATCATTCTAAGTATGAATTGTATAATACATTCACTCTGGATAGATTAGTTTTATAATACAGTCATTCTAAATATTATTTGTTTAAAGATTCATTGTGGATATAATCATTTTATAATACATTCATTTTGAATATTAATTTCATTAAAAAATCATTCTGGACATTAATATGTGAAGAAATTCTTCTGGAATTGTCATTTAATCAGTTTTATTACAATTTTACTATTTTATTATTAATTATATAATACATTATTCTGATTATTGTTGTATTATATTAATTCTGAATATAATCATTTTATAATAGTCATTCTGAATATTTATTTAAAAATATATTCTGGATAATTATCATATTAAACATTATTCAAAAAATCATTATAATCATTTTTAGAAATGTATTCTGGATAGATTAGTTTTATAATACAGTCATTCTAAATATTAATTTTCTTAAGATAAATTTATGCTGGATAATGATTGTATTAGAAATGTAGTTAACTTTGTTCTATATTAATTGTATTCTTATTAATAATATATAATAATTTGTATAATAATCTTTATAATCATTTATAAAAAAATCCAGAAATTAATTCTGGATATTAATTTTATAATAAATTCACTCTCAATATTCATTTTTGTAAAAATAAATTTGGGTTATAATAATTTTATAATACAGACTTCTAAATATTCTAAATATGAATTTTCTTAAAAGAAATTCATTCTGCATAATGATTGTATTAGAAATTAATTTTATGTTCTATATTAATTGTACTTTATAATGAATTGTACTGAAATTCATTCTAAATATTCCATTTATAATATATTCCTTCTGGATATGCCTTTTAATTATCATTATTATTATTATTGTTGTTGTTGTTATTAATAATAATAATAATAATAATAATATTGAAAAAGTTGGAATAATAATATTAATAATAATAATAATAAATTATCATGGATACTTATTTTGGATACAGATTAATAAAATAAAAATGATGGATACAAACTTCTGGTGGGACGGTATTGGGAAGCATGTGGAGAAGAACCCAATCCCTGTAGGAGGTCTGTGGAGATAAGGACAGATTCTCTCCCCAACCAGCAGTGTGTTAACAGATAGGAGTTCTTCTGTGAGAGGTCTGGACTGACTGGGTTCTCCGGCGCACTCTTTCAACCCCAGCCAAGGTTCTGAGCTGTAGCTTTGTATTCTGTACAGCTCTTGAGGAAGCAGAGAGGCAGACCCCCGGGGTCATACCATATGGATTCCATGGATTCTTCAGTTTTCCCAGCAGAGCCACAAACAGCAGCTTCATACAGAAGCAGAAGAAAGAGATTCGAGGACCCTTGGTGCTTTCGTCCCGGCCTTACAGAATAGTGCTTTCCAATAAAAGGACATTCTGGTGTTCTAGGTTTTACTGGACGCTTCTTTAAAGACCCTTCCTGCACTTTTGTGAGTAACCTCTTCCAGCAAGGCCCCCTAGTGGACAGTCGAATGTGTGTTTACTGGTGTAAATCTGCCTATGCACACCGTACACAGTGTGTAGGATCCATCAGTGCTGTCTGTGAGCTACGCTTAAGGTGCTGCAAAGGCCTCTTATCCACTTCAGGGTCGAGCGGGTCTGAGGGCACGGAGGGGAACGGGTCTGGTGGCTTTAACACGGACAAACCGGGCTGAGCCGTTCGATGGGAGGGCTGAATGACGTAGCGATCGGCTGCTGAATCAATAGTTGCGTCATTTTTGTGCCGTTGTCATGACAATATCCTCTCCCCCTGGACACATCCTATCCCCTCTGACATCATCTTACAGAAGGACCACTTTGGTCCCCTTTCGATCCCCTTTGTATTAGCTAGCATGCTACTGGTTAGCCAGCCGAGAGCACTGCAGTAGCGATGTTGGGGGAGCCCAGTAGAACAGGCCGTGCTAACACTGCAGTAGCGATGTTGGGGGAGCCCAGTAGAACAGGCCGTGCTAACACTGCAGTAGCGATGTTGGGGGAGCCCAGTAGAACAGGCCGTGCTAACACTGCAGTATCGATGTTGGGGGAGCCCAGTAGAACAGGCCGTGCTAACACTGCAGTAGCGATGTTGGGGGAGCCCAGTAGAACAGGCCGTGCTAACACTGCAGTAGCGATGTTGGGGGAGCCCAGTAGAACAGGCCGTGCTAACACTGCAGTATCGATGTTGGGGGAGCCCAGTAGAACAGGCCGTGCTAACACTGCAGTATCGATGTTGGGGGAGCCCAGTAGAACAGGCCGTGCTAACACTGCAGTAGCGATGTTGGGGGAGCCCAGTAGAACAGGCCGTGCTAACACTGCAGGAGCGATGTTGGGGGAGCCCAGTAGAACAGGCCGTGCTAACACTGCAGTATCGATGTTGGGGGAGCCCAGTAGAACAGGCCGTGCTAACACTGAGGTTGAGGGTCGTGTGAATGCTGCGTTTTTTTAATTTAGAGTAATTCTAAAAATGCTGAGTACTGACTTACTGGGTGACTGTGTATACTTACGATAGCTGGAGGAAATCTGTGACGTGCAGTTTAACCCTCTCAGCCAAAATCTCCATCAGATTCAGGCCCTGGTCAGTGGAGAGAGAGCTAGAGAGAGAGAGAGAGAGAGAGAGAGAGAGAGAGAGATGTGATGTGAATTTCCTGACCAATAGAAATGCTCCAAACTGACCTGGAACTAAATCTTTTACATCAAATTCCATTAACAGTAACGAACACTCTCCTGTAAAGCTGCTGTTTTGGAGATACAAGGTTTTTGCAGTGGAGATGACAATGAAGATATGAATGATTTGTCATTGGAAGGAGAAAGGGGACAGTCTTATGTGGTGTTCCCATATCAGGAGCAGATCAACCTTAATGAACCTATTGGCGCCATGCTGCCCAATGCCAGGCGTGGGCTAGTAGAGGGGTATATATAAAGCCCCCCAGCATTGAGGAGCTGTGGAGCAGTGAAAGAACTGTGGAAGAACATTCTCTGGAATGATGGATGGTGGAGCTCCATCCAGTACTTTTGGGATGAGTTGGGGATGATGAGGTGGAGTGGTGAGCATCATCAACCTCCTGGCTTCACTAATAACACTCTTATCACTGAATGCAATCAACCCTCACAGCAATGCTGTACACCAAATCTAGTAGTACGCTGTCTTCCCTGGACAGTAGAGACAGGTACTCCAACAAAAGCAGGATCAGCTCTTTTTAATAGCCTTGATTTCAGAAGAAACAAGGAACAATAAGCAGGTGTCCCAATACTTTTGTCAATTACGTGTATTTTTTCTGTTTGTTTGTTTGCTCCGTGGTCGGTGTGTAGTGGTCAGAGCTGTCTGGCCCTTGTTACAAAAAAAACAGGCCGAAAAACAAGCGCTGGAAAAGAGGCGTCGGAGGAGGCGCAGGTGGCTCTGCAGCTCCGATAAATCACCTGCATTTTCCTACAACACACCAAACAATAACGTGCAAATGGGATTCCTACAGAGTGTGATAGCTTTATGATAAGAGCTGCCGCCACACACACACACCAATCAATACACACATTTTCACACATAGACAGACAATTACACTCAAATGAGGCACGTGAGTGTACACACACATACACACACACACACACACAGGCAGAGTATGCCATCAAAGGTGAGAATTAAAATGTCCTAGAGGCTGTTTTTAGGTTTTCTGTGAATCCTGCCCACACACACACACACACACGCATGTACACACATACACACCCTAATAAACACACACTTGATGCAAAAAGACCTGTGTGAGAGTGTATGAGTGTGTGTGAAATTTGAGCCATGTGTTTCATTTTAAAGGTTCTTCAAAAGGTTTTTCAAACACACACACACACACACACACACATATATATATATATTTATATATATACCATATAGGGACAAAAGTATTGGGACAACTATACATTCCACCTACAGGAGCTTTTTTCTGACCCCCCATTCTAAACCCATAGGCTTTATTAATAAGGAGCTGGTCCCCCTTTGCTCTAAGCTCTACCAGCAGCAGCAGGTCTGGAGCTCTGCAGTTATTAGAGGCTCTGCTCTGAGCTCAGCACTCGGCCCTGACCCCGCTCTGTAGCTTTACGTGGTCTGACAGACACTCGGTGGCTGAGCTGCTCTCTGTGAGCTGTTCCTCCTAAACTCTTCCACTGTTCAATAATAACATCACTCACAGCTGATGGAGGAAGATCTAGGAGGGAAGGTCTAAATTTCACCAGCTGACTTGTTGTTGTTGGTGCAGCGGTGTCTCCTATTACATACAGAACCACGCTGGAGTTCAGTGAGCTCTTCAGAACCTCCCGTTATTTGTACAGCTACATATAAACTTATCTAAAAATAATCTTTGTCCAATCAGATTTGAGTAATACTTCTAATTACATTACATGTTCTATATTATTAATGACTGATGTTGACATTAGTCACAGTTTATACAATTTACTGACTCCCAGCCCACACACTATTAACTTTCTTCACCTCCAGCACCCGGAAGTGTAAAATTTTTTCCTCTGTTTATACAGTTAACAGTTATAAGGTCAAATGCATAGAATCTACAAATTATTTCATTTCAGTAATTCATTAAATAATATATTTTATGTCTGTCTCAGTGTTCAGGTCACCTCTGTTATGTCTGATATAAAACTGCATAAAATCTGCAAAAAAAAACAAAAATAGTTATTATATATATATATATATATATATATATATATATATAGCAACTACAGGGTTCAAACCATGGATAATATATGACTAATACATTATAATATATAATATATAATTATCATATTATATATATATATATATATATATATATATATATATATATATATATATATATATATCATGAACTTAGAATGGGATGTCTATAGGTATAGTATAGTATAGGTATACAGTATAGGTGTCCCAATACTTTTGTCCATATATATATATATATAAATAATGTGTACAATGTATATAGACATGACTGGGTGCCTACATTGCTGAAACTCATACTTCCATACACACACACACACACACACACACACTCTGTCTTAGATGTGGAATATGAATGGACTGCTTACTGGGAGAGAGATCACAGAGAGGTGGACGGACAAAAGTCTCCACAGACAGATAAAACCCCTTTTATTATGGAGGCAGTTTGATTCTACAACAGCTTTGTTTTGCTCTTCACATTATTTCTTCTCTAAAGACTTCTCCACCCACGTCTGCTAAGAGCTGTGGAGGCGGCAGACCGGGTCAGCGCCGTCCCTGTTTGAGAACACCTCAATCCATTAAGAGCTTGATAATGAAGTGGCGGTGTCTGAACAGCAGGTGTGAGTCAGGTGTACTGGAGCTGGGGAATCGCTCCAGTGTGAAGCCTGATTGTACAGTATCAGTTTAGCCCCCCAGCTCCTAAAAGGTCCCTGGTTTCTGCTCCTTAAGCCTCTTTTCTTCATCTGTAATGAAGGTGATCTAATAGAGCCCAGCATCCATAGATGTTTGGAAACTCTCATTCTGAACAACAAACACGTGAATCGGACGATAGGTCACATATCACTCGCGTTTTGTCCTTTCTCTGATTGAATAAAACCATAATAAGCTCACACTCGCCCCCATTCAGAGAAAAACATAGCGCATCCAACATGAACCTTGGAACGGGAATGGTGTAAACATCTCTCCATTACAATCACAGTTACTATAATAATTCCTATAATAATACTATTAATATAAAGTTCATAAAACCAGGAAATAAGCTCCTTTTGATCCAAACAGAGTTATTTGTCATGAGCATCTTGACCGATCTTGACCTGACCCCTGGGAGCTGCTCAATGCAAAGACAAGAGTCGAATCAGCTGAGAAAGGAGAGGAGGACTAACAAACTAAACACAGGTGGAAGTAATGATGAGGAGGGGGGTAGGGAGGAAACAGGAGAGGGGCGGAGCCAGGGAGGGGCGGAGCCAGGGAATTTTATAAATCAATAACAAAACATGATTAGGTACGTTTGCTACATAGTATAGACCTCGGAAGGTGTTCTATGGTATCCGGCACTAAGATGTTAGCAGCAGAACCTTGAAGTCCTGTACTTTGCAAGGTGGGGCCTACATGGGTACCCATGACCTTGTCACCGGTTCAACGGTTAATCTTTCTTGGAGCACTTTAGGTAGGTACTGGCCGCTGCATACAGGGAACACCTGACAGGGAAGACCTGCCTGATGTTCTGGAGATGTTCTGACCCAGTCATTGTCCAGAACATCACAGTTCGGTTCTTGTCTAAGTGTCTGAAATTCTTGCTAATGCTAAAGCCACAGGAGATTAAGCTCGTTAGCGCATGGATTCATTAAAAGGACCTAAACTCACTCTTCAGTGATGATGTAGCCGAAGTATCCATCATGCAGTGGGCTCGAGTATGCTGCCACGTCCATCCTGAACTTCTCCTTCACACTCGCTCCTTTCTTCTCCACCCCAGCCTCATCCACCATGGTCTTCTTCCGCGGTCCCTCTACGAAGGAGCCCTCAGCACCACGGAGCCACTGGTCCACCTCAGCATCCCCCAGATGGTCCAGATCCAGAGTGTCCGGCTCCATCTTCTTCTTCATCAGGTCCAGCTTCGTCTGGGTGGTCCGGCTCTGGACGTTCTCCAGTCCAGCAGATTTCGGACCTCCAGAGGCTGCATGGATGTTCATAAAGCCTAGAAGCGGTTCCTCAGCCTGGGTATGATCGGCAGCCTCAGGGCCTGAGCTCCGGTCCAGGTACTCCAGCAGCTCACTGATAAAGCCTTTATCCTACACAGAGGAAATGATAACGGTCAGAGTTGGGTAGAGACTGCAGCTCAGTAACTCTTCTCTGGACTGCAACAGTACTGCGGTCAGAAACTGGCCAGTGATGAATGATGAGGGGGCTGTTTCGAATAAAGTGACCAATGAGTGGAAGTAGAAGGTAGGTGTCTCCAATAAAGTGGCCAGGAAATAAAGAACAATGTAGGGGTTTCTAATAAAGTGGAAAGTCAGTGGAAGGACAAGGTAGGTGTTTCTTATAAAGTGGCCAATGAGTGAAAGTACAAGCAGGTGGTTCTTATAAAGTGGCCAGGGAATAAAGGACAATGTAGGTGTTTCCAATAAAGTGGCCGGGGAGTAAAAGATACGAGGTAGGTGTTTTCAATAATTCTAATAAAGTGGCCAGTGAGTGAAAGCATAAGGCAGGTGTTTCTAATAAAGTGGCCAGTGAGTGGAAGGACAATGTAGGTGTTTCTAATAAAGTGGCCAGTCAGTGGATGGACAAGGTGGGTGTTTCTTATAAAGTGGCCAATGAGTGGAAGAACAACATGGGTGTTTCTAATAAAGTAACCAGTAAATGGAAGCACAAGGTAGGTGTCTTCAATAAAGTGGCCATGGAATAAAGAACAATGTAGGTGTTTCTAATAAAGTGGCCAGTGAGTGTAAGTACAATGTATGTGTTTCTAATAAAGTGGCCAGTGAGTGGAAGGACAAGATAGGTGTTTCTTATAAAGTGGCCAATGAGTAAACGTATAAGCAGGTGGTTCCAATAAAGTGGCCAGGGAATAAAGGACAATGTAGGTGTTTCCAATAAAGTGGCCGGGGAGTAAAAGGTACGAGGTAGGTGTTTTCAGTAATTCTAATAAAGTGGCCAGTGAGCAGGTGTTTCTAATAAAGTGGCCAGTAAGTGAAAGCATAAGGTAGGTGTTTCTAATAAAGTGGCCAGTGAGCGAAAGCACAAAGGTAGGTGTTTCTAATAAAGTGGCCAGTCAGTGGATGGAGAAGGTGGGTGTTTCTTATAAAGTGGCCAATGAGTGGAAGAACAACATGGGTGTTTCTAATAAAGTGGCCAGTAAATGGAAGCACAAGGTAGGTGTCTTCAATGAAAGTACAAGGAAACATTAAATAATTGAGGAATAATTACAGACAGATCTGAAGGACAGAGTAAAGTATCTACTTGCTAAATGTTTAAAAAGTTTTTAAAAGAAACAGAAAGTTTGAAAATTCCTGCCAAGACAAATTAGCATTCACTGCCAAGCAATCGTCATCCATCACAGGGTTTAATTTGAAAGTGGTTTTAAACAGAAAGTTCTCTAATGGCTATCACCTTCTCACAGTCCCTCTACAGCACTAATTGATTTCATTGTGGAAGAAAAGCCACATTAAATCTGAGTTCTCTGCAGACAGTAGATGTGGGTCTTTTTCACAGCTTTGAGAAGAAACTTTACCTTCTCTTCTGACTTTGGGCCTCCTCCTTCTGTCTGTCCATCTGTAAACAGCAACCGCACAGGACATGAAGACCAGAGAGAATACAGATACACAGTGTAACGTGAGCTGGTTTATTTATATTTCCAGTACAGAAAATGGCAGAGATTAGACACAGAGACTGGATCTAGTACTGGTTGATGAGATGGCCGAGATGACGGCTAGTCCAGCATCAGTACCACGATGTTAGAAAACTGGATACGGGCCTCATCTAACATCAGTTAGCATGGCCCTTCTACCGGGGGCATCAAACATCCCTAGCGCGGCGCTAGCACGTCCAGTGTTGCCACCACGGCGTAAGCATGGCCCAGTTACCGAGCTCATCAAACATCACTACCCACGGCATCAACACAGCCTGGCTACCGGGCTCATCCAACATCGCTACCACACCATTAGCACATTCAGCATAGCTACGGTAGAGTTAGCACGGCCTGGCTACTGGGCTCATCAAGTCAAGTCAGTCAAGTCCAGCATTGTCACCGTGGAGTAAGTACGACCCGGCTACCGGACACGTCCAGCATCCCTACCGTCGCTTTGGGACATCCTGCATTGCCACTGTGGCATTAGCATAGCCCGACTACCGGGCTAATCAAACATCACTACCGTGGAGTAAGTACGACCCGGCTACCGGACACGTCCAGCATCCCTACCGTCGCTTTGGGACATCCTGTATTGCCACTGTGGCATTAGCAAAGCCCGGCTACCAGGCTAATCAAACATCACTACCGTGGCATCAGCATGGCCTGGCTACCGGGGCTCGTCCAGCATCCCTACGGTGGCCTTAGCACATCCAGCACTGCCACCATGGAGTAAGTACTGCCCGGCTACCGGACACGTCCAGCATCCCTACCGTCACTTTGGGACATCCTGCATTGCCACTGTGGCATTAGCAAAGCCCGGCTGCCAGGCTAATCAAACATCGCTACCGTGGCATCAGCATGGCCTGGCTACCGGGCATGTCCAGTGCCCCTACCGTCGCATTAGCATGTCCAGCATTGTCACCGTGGCATTAGCACAGCCCGGCTTCCGGGCTCATCAAACATCACTACCGTGGAGTAAGTACGGCCCGGCTACCGGACACGTCCAGCATCCCTGCCATTGCTTTGGGACATCCTGCATTGCCACTGTGGCATTAGCATAGCCCGGCTACCAGGCTAATCAAACATCGCTACCGTGGCATCAGCATGGCCTGGCTACCGGGGCTCGTCCAGCATCCCTACCGTGGTATTAGCGCGTCCACCATTGCCAACGTGGAGTAAGTACGGCCCAGCTACCGGACGCGTCCAGCATCCCTACCGTCCATTATACTAATTTCGGTATACTTATGCAATAATATGCAAAATTAATAAAGCATAGTGAAAATCTCCCTGTTCCTCCTCACCTTGCTCACTCTTCTTCTTATCCTCCTCTTCATTATCTGTGACCTCACGACCTTTGACTCCTTCAACGCCGTCCACCACCTGCAGGGCCTGGGCGATGACCTCCGAGAGCTGGTCCAGGTCACCTGGGCTCAACGTGTCCACGTTCACGCTCTGCTGCCCGAGCTGATTGACCACCCCCTGGATGAACTTCTCTGGAAGAGTGAGACGATGAAAAGACAAATAAATAAAGAACCCCATCATGTAGCATGCAGCTTTGCAGTGGAGCTACGAGGCTAATGAAGCTAATGGAAACTTCTACGCCACGATTAGCATGGTGCTAACTGCTGCTGGTCTAAATCATCACAATCTCTGCTGTTCGGTAATCCCTAACAGACCTGATCATGAGGTCTCTGACACTGTAGGACTCACCGTTAGCTTTAAACATGGACTGAAGTACGATAGCTATGACTAATACACACACTATATGTCCAAATGTATGTGGACACCCCTTCTAATGAATGCACTTTGGGAGATTTGCTTTCAGCGAGATTTTTCCACACCTACAAAGTTCAGTCTTAGAAGTCAGAGCATTTTCCGTCATCCCAAACACATTCAGTGATGTTGAGGTCTGGACTCTGAGGTGGTCATTCCATTGTTCTGAGAGCAGCAGCAGCATCAGCAGGTTGATTTGTCTGTTTGCATTTTTAAGTAAGAGCTTCTTGATCAGCTCCACATCCTTGTCCTCTTCCCAGTGTTCAGGCTCGTCCTCTTACAGTGATAGTGGAAAGATGGACACAAGCACCTGTAGATCTTCTGGTGAGAGGGGTCTTATAGATCTTACAGATCTTATAGGTTGGAGTTTTTGGATTTCTAGAAAAATCGCATGTTAGCTGGTGTAAGCTCTGCTCTAACTCACTGACGTTGCACTAGAGGAGGTCCTAGCTTGACTTGAACATGACTCCCCCCAAGTGAGCACTGATTCGCCACTGAGTCCTTACTAGCACAGGTTTAGATCTTGCAAGTGTCGACAGATACTACCATCAAAGCCAAACACGAGATCTCACCATCCACTGAGCTGAGGGAGTCTTTAGAGGCAGGGCGGTTAACTCCAGGCCTGAGGAGCAGTTTGTCTATCCTGGGGCGGGGAGGCTGTCTGGATGCTCCTGGAAGCTTTTCTTCTTTAGGAGTAGGTGTGCGCTGAAGACTGATGTACTGAAACTTTCCCTGGGTCGGACCCGTGAGCTCTGCTGTGGACCCTGTAGACAGGATTTTCTGCAGGTCTGAGAGGTGGCCTGTCTGGTCTGGGTCCAGTCTGGACAGCAGGGCTGCATGATGCAAACAAATCATCATCAAAACATCACTTTATTTAAATCTGAACTGTTAAATATGTAAATTCAGGCCAGTTGCAATGATACAGTATCTGATTACAGAGCATCTAAAGTTCTATTACCTCACATTTTTTACATCTGGATCTCAGTTTGATCAACAATCCATATTCAGCTGAGCCTCAAAAACAACATCAGTAAATGAGCTGCAGCTGAAAGTCTTTACTCTGTGGCTCCGCCCCCTCAATCTGTTTACTGTTTATTCCCATCTACAGGTTTGAGCATCCACTATCACATGACATCTCCAGACTGGGGGACTTTCAGCAATGTAGCGCTGAGACTTTGCTGGGATTTGAACTAATAACCTCCTCACCCTTAATAATAAGCAGCAGTTAGACCGTAGGGCCGGCCTAGAGCTGTGAAATGACGCTACATAAAGGGAAAGTGGCAAAAAATCGGATGATTATTAATGTGACTTATGCTTAAACTTCGCTTTTAAGCTTTTTATTTTTCTCCGACACAGCAGCTGCAGCGCCATCCTGTGGCCACGTTCATCCATTACTGTAGAAACACAGAGCAGTTGTTGGGAAAAGGCCTTCGAATTTGGTCTGATCAGAGACATCAGCCCAAATATTCTGTCCACTCTTTCTTGGACATGACATCAACATCACAGCTCCAGAGATCATAAGTTCAAATCCCATCACAATCCCAAAAACCACAACCCCTGTGGTGAAAAGTCGCCAATAGGACGCCCCCTTGTGGTAGGAGGAGCTCTAACCTGCAAGACTACAGTAAGTTAACTTATAATCACTGGACTGGATCCTATACCCTGTTGTAACTGGTAAGCTGCTAATTAGCTAGCTAGCTACTGAAGACTTCAATCAATCAATAGCTGATCAGCTGATTTATTACTAATAAGGCAAAGTGTTACTTGTGTCAGCTGCATTCTGATTGGCTGTCTGCGCCTCCATGTTTACACAGCAGTGTTTTGCATCACTTTGAGACACATCGTCAGGATTGAGCACAACTTCCTTCCCTAACAAGCCACCCCAAAAAAGCAGGCTGTGATTGGTGGATTTGCCTGTCAGTCAAACAGAGAACAGCACCAGACTACATGTGTTAACAGCAAATGACATACCAGACAGAGAGGCGGGGCCGGGTGGAGCCTGCTTAGAGTTTGGTGGAGGCTGCAGGAGAGAGAGGGAGGGGGGCTTTTCTTTGGGCTGCATGTAGTAATCCACAGGACCTGCCATCGCTTTACCCTCATACTGGAGACAAGGAAAACACACCAAACACACCTCAAACAGCCATATACAGCATTTACTCACTGGCCACTTTATTAGAAACCCCTGCCTCGTGCTTCAACTCATTGGCCACTTTATTAGAAACCCCTGCCCCGTGCTTCAACTCATTGGCCACTTTATTAGAAACCCCTGCCCCGTGCTTCAACTCACTGGCCACTTTATTAGAAACCCCCACCTTGTGCTTTTACTCACTGTCCACTTTATAAGAAACCCCCACCTTGTGCTTTTACTCACTGGCCACTTTATTAGAAACCCCCACCTTGTGCTTTTACTCACTGGCTACTTTATTAGAAACCCCCACCTTGTGCTTTTACTCACTGTCCACTTTATAAGAAACCCCCACCTTGTGCTTTTACTCACTGGCCACTTTATTAGAAACCCCCACCTTGTGCTTTTACTCACTGGCCACTTTATTAGAAACACATGCTGTGTGCTTTTACTCACTGGCCACTTTATTAGAAACCCCCACCTTGTGCTTTCACTCCCTGGCCACTTTATTAGAAACCCCCACCTTGTGCTTTTACTCACTGGCCAGTTTATTAGAAACCCCCACCTTGTGCTTCCACTCACTGGCCACTTTATTAGAAACCCCCACCTTGTGCTTCCACTCACTGGCCACTTTATTAGAAACCCCCACCTTGTGCTTCCACTCACTGGCCACTTTATTAGAAACCCCCACCTTGCGCTTCCACTCACTGGCCACTTTATTAGAAACCCCCACCTTGTGCTTCCACTCACTGGCCACTTTATTAGAAACCCCTGCCTCGTGCTTCAACTCACTGGCCACTTTATTAGAAACTCCTACCTCATGTTTACACTCAATAGCCACTTTATTAGAAACACCTACCTCATGTTTTTACTCACTGGCCACTTTATTAGAAACCCCCACCTTGTGCTTTTACTCACTGGCCACTTTATTAGAAACCCATGTTGTGTACTTCCACTCACTGGCCACTTTATTAGAAACCCCCACCTTGCGCTTCCACTCACTGGCCACTTTATTAGAAACCCCCACCTTGTGCTTTTACTCACTGGCCACTTTATTAGAAACCCATGTTGTGTACTTCCACTCACTGGCCACTTTATTAGAAACCCCTACCTCATGTTTACACTCAATGGTCACTTTATTAGAATGTCATCTGTAGTGCTTGTGATGATGCTGGAAGCACCAGGTAAGGGTTTCTAATAAAGTGGCCAGTGAGCAGAAGTGTATTTATGGAAATATGGAGGCCTTGGCCACGTGAACCCCTGAATAAACATGTAGAAGCTTGCTCCAGACTCCGGCTGAAGCGGTGACTATGAAGAACATCATGTTTCACACACTAAAGCTTTTCCACTGCAGTGGTCTTTCATCAGCCTCTGTGCGGTGCCCTGACTGTGTGTGAGTCAATAGCTGATATAAAGTGGTTCTCCCCAGTCCTGGAGAACTCAAGGCTTTTTCAGACATTGGAACAGCAGGGTGGACGGGCACGCACACACACACACACACACACATACACAAACACATACACACACTGGTCCATACACAGGCAGACACTGCCTCCAAAAGCACCATGGGGTACTGTTGTTCATTAGTGCTGTGAACTTTTCAACCCGTTCAGTCTTTCTGCTCTTAGACAGCTGTTCTGAAGCCTTTGTGAAGCTGCTGTGGTTTCAGCCTTTAAAGCATGAGAACCAGAGCATGTTCTGTTTACTGTTCCTTTTATTAGGCTTGTGAAAATTTACAAAATAACGAATCATTTACATATTACTATTATTGTTATTATTATTTAAAGCCATGGGTATTTCATGCTACTTCAATGTATCCAGGACAGTTTCTGTTTGTGCCAGAGGGGGCGCTAAAGCCTTTTTACACCAGTGTTCGAAAAAAAATAGACCCTTTCTTTTTGCTTCCACTCACTGGCCACTTTATTAGAAACCCCTACTTTCTACTTTTTAATCACTGGCCACTTTATTAGAAACACCCACTTTATGCTTCCACCCACTGGCCACTTTATTAGAAACATCTACCTTGTACTTCCACCCACTGGCTACTTTATTAGAAACACCCACCTTATGCTTCCACCCACTGGCCACTTTATTAGAAACCTCTACCTTGTACTTCCACCCACTGGCCACTTTATTAGAAACATCTACCTTGTACCTCCACCCACTGGCCACTTTATTAGAAACCCCTGCCTTCTTAGGAACTAGTTTCTTTGCGATAAGCTTCACCGCTGCTTGCCCCTCACCTTTCCTTGAAGGCTCTGCTTGGACGAAGAGACGTCAGGAGGCAGAAAACCAAGTTCTTGTAGGTAGCTCTCCAACGTCCTGCCTAGGTGGGCCTCATCTCCTTTTAGCTTCCTGTTGCCACCATCAGCAGTCTGAGCCCTGTTGGAAACACACCGGCATGATCTCCCAGTGATCTGCTCTACAGTGTAAGCTCAAAAGCTGATAGAGCTCCATCCAATACCTATTATGATGAGAGAACTAATCCCCCATCATTAGAACCTGACCTCACTCGGCGGAATGCAATCAAATCCCTGTTGCAGCAATGTTCCAACATCTAGTGTTCAGTAAAGCCTTCCTAGAAGGTGTAGAGGCTGTTACTGCAGTAATCGAGAAAGAATGGCTCCCTATTAATACTCATAAATTGAGAAGAAGCACTAACAGAGCATGTATCTACATCCAATCAATGGACAAAAGTATTGGGACACCTGCTCATTGTTCCTTGTTTCTCATGCAATCAAGGATATTAAAAAGAGTTAATGCTGCTTTTGTTGGAGTAACTGTCTCTACTGTCCAGAGAGGAAGGCTTTCTACTATATTTTGGAAAAGCATTGCTGTGAGAATTTGATTGCAAGATCTTGGATGGGATGTCTACTACCTCACCTCATTCTCAGCTCCCCAACTCATCCCAAAAGTATTGCTCCACAGCTCAATGCTGGGGGGCTTTATACCCCTCTATCCCACACCTGGCCTGGCATTAGGCAGCATGGTGCCGATAGCTTCACAATGTTTATCTGCTCCAGAGAATCCTATTCTATCGGCTGCCTCTTCATCATCCAGCGACAAACTCACCTGAAAGTCGGAAAGTGGTTGCCGAGGCGCCGTAAAGGCATCTTGGGCAGCGCCAACAGCTCTCTAGAGATGACCTGCTGGGTGGTGTCATCCTGCCAGGTGTAACCTGCCATCAAACAGACAGGAAGATGAAGTTGGACCAACAGACCACTGACTTGGTAAGCGAGGCAAAGGAATCTTGTTAGGAGAAATAGCGGACAGCGCTCCAACGTGGAACGTCCAGAAGGTATGCAAGGTTTTTTGTCCACAAGGCCTTGGGATGGCCTTCAACAGACTATTACCTCAAGAATCTGCAGCCACAATGCTAACTATTCCTATTCACTCCGTTCCTCACACAGCTCGCACATACCTGAATGATCACCAGCTAGATCTGTGTGGACGAATTTCAACCAGAGACTCATGCAAAAGTTTGGGTACCTCCGTTTCTGTGAGGTAAGTGAGTAGAAGATGAACTGATCTATTATTGATATTATTTTCAATAGTTTAATCAGGATTATCACTGTTTAATCATTGTGTTCAATGTCCGTGCAAATAAAAAATGAAAACAACACCAAAGCTTCACTACATGGACAAAAGTAATGGGACGTCTACCCATTCCACCTACAGGAGCTTTTATGACACCCCATTCTAAACCCAAAGGCACAAAGGCTTTTGAACCTTATGGCTGCAGTGAGCAAAGCTACACTACATAGATTGCAAATACACTACAAAAGTATTTGGACACCTACAGGAGCTTTTCTGACGTCCCATTCCAAACCCATAGGCATTATTAATATGGAGCCGGCCCTCTAAGCTCTAAGTTTTACCAGCAGCAGGTCTGGAGCTCTGCTGGGCTGATTGTACATATCTGTGGCTGAATGGGACTAAACAAAACACCTCGATTGGGACAAAGGGTGCAAGGGGATGGATCGGTCATCACTGAAAATTTGGGGATACACCTTAAATCCTTACAGCAATGCTCCAGATCCAAAATCTAGTAGGAAGCCTTCTTCTCCTTGATCAGAAGAAACGATGAATCAGCAGGTGTCCCAATACTTTCGTCCATTTAGTATATTGTATAATAAAAGGAGGGATGTACACCAGACCTCAAAAGAGCAGTGCAGGAGGCCCCATCTGGGTTGTATACTGCACATGGGGCCTAGATGGGGCTCATTTTGGAAGCCCAACTGGGTCCCGGTAACAACACATGCACAAACCAACTCGGCCCATGACTATCCGGAACCCACCTAGCCCATGCCAGAGCCACTGGCTTACGACCTCTCCTCTAATCTCCTAATCGCAAATGAGCCAACAGGTTTATTTTTAATCAGGCGGGCATGAAAACAGCCCCACGGTCCTCAATGCCTATGTGGTGCTAGCCTACGGTTGCTAGCAACACTAACTAAGCGACGGATCTGACTGTAGAGCGGTTAAGTATCCTGCTCAGTGCTGATTGGAAAGAAAAATTCGGAAAGAAATTCGGAAGAAACAATGTGTATGAGTAAACGTCCCAATACTTTTGTCCATTTACTGTATGAGAAGTTAATGTTAAAAATTACAAAGGCTGGTTTGCACTAGTGGTCAGTGTCTGTAGGGCAGTGGCTAAAGTGTATTTGTCCATCCACCTCCATTCACGTCCCACCACGCTCAAACCCACACCTGCCTCTTGGCAGTATTGCACAATGCCTCGTCCTCATGTAATGAGTCAGTCGGTCAGCGGGAACTACCGCGCAGACAACCGCCTGACCGGGCCTTCCAGAGCGCTGCGGAAATGCCAAAACTAATTCCAGAGACGTCCAAGGCAGGCGGCCTTTCACTACGTCTCAGCTGGGCTCCATCTTGGGCTGCCATCGACAGCAAAATTCCGAAGCGTCCAAAAATTCCAGCAGAGTTCGGAGACAAAGGAGGAGAAAATAGAGACGCTCAAGACCTTTTCCCTGTAGGTCATCCTTTCCATCTCCTGCCATCCAGGAGGAATTCTCCCGAGAGTTTTTCGCCCACCAGCCACGCCGTCATTCACGCTGGCTGCTCATGTCTGAGATGGTTCTCGCCGTTCGGATGGTTCTCAGAGGCCAGAGGCTGCTGATTGAGCGTGGTGTTAAGGAGAGATGGATGCATAGCAACAGCGCTCAAGAGCATCTCCTAAAGCCGGCGGAGATGTGCCCTCATTAGCCCTCTATCAGCATGACACATCCACTGCTGCTAATCCGTTTACATGGCAACCTGGGGAAGGGCTTTGCATGCAGTGTCACATTTATCAGCGTCCCGTCTGCAGAGGCCGAAACGAGGACGCACTTGAACATATGAGACCTTGGTTCTGGAACGACGGCAGACTCACAATGTGGGACCAGTGATAGCAGGAACATTTGGATGCATGAGATGTGCAGTAAACGTGTGGGAGTGGAATCTGCACTCTCACGTGGCCACTTTATCAGAAACCTCTTGCTTGTATTTTCCACCTGGTGCAGGGCCGGTAGGGGACTGTAGGTGGATGGGGGACCGTTTGTGTGGATGGGGGACCCACTCTCAACCTAAGGTTTCTTCCTCCTGTTGGCTCTTATTCCTGATCTTAGGGAGGTTCTCACACTGAATCTCTGTTCCTCACAGTGGTTCTGCTGCATGTTCCTAGGACTATTGAATGCCCGATTGAGTCTTGGTTCCTCTCAGTGGCTCTTCCTCACACTCTTTGAGAGGTTCTCCTTTTGAGTTTTGGTTCCTCTCAGTAATTCGTCGTCATGCTCTTAAGGAGGTTCTCCTTTTGAGTCTTGGTTCTTCTCAGTGACTCTTTTTCATGATCTTAGAGAGTTTCTCCTAGTGGTTCTTCTTCATGCTCCTAGAAAGGTTCTGCTTTGGAGTCATGGTTTATCTCAGTGGTTCTTATTCATGCTCTTATGAAGTAAGTCCGATTATGTCTTGGTTCCTCTCAATGGCTCTTGTTCATGCTTTTAGAAAGGTTCTGCTTTTGAGTTTTGGTTCCTCTCAGTCATTCGTCATCATGCTCTTAGGTAGGTTCTCCTATTGAGTCTTGGTTCCTCTCAGTGACTCTTTTTCATGATCTTAGGGAGTTTCTCCTAGTGGTTCTTCTTCATGCTCTTAGAAAGGTTCTGCTTTTGAGTCCTGGTTTCCCTCAGTAGCTCTCGTTCATGCTTTTGGAAAAGTTCTCCTTTTGAGTCTTGGTTCCTCTCAGTGGCTCGTCCTCACGCTCTTAGGAGGTTTCTCTGTTTGAGTCCTGGTTCATCTCAGTGGATCTTCTGTATGTTCTCTAAAGGTTGTTCCTCACAGTGGTTCTGTTGTATGTTCCTAGGAAGTTTGTCCCATTGAGTCTTGGTTCCTCTCAGTGGCTCTCGTTCATGCTTTTAGAAAGGTTCTGCTTTTGAGTTTTGGTGCCTCTCAGTGGCTCTTTTTCATGATCTTAGGGAGTTTTTCCTAGTGGTTCTTCTTCATGCTTTTAGAAAGGTTCTGCTTTTGACCCTTTTTATGATCTTAGAGAGTTTCTCCCAGAGGTTCTGCCACATGCTCTTAAAAAGGTTCTGCTTTTGACTCCTGGGTCTTGGTTCCTCTCAGTGGTTCTTCTTCATGCTCTTAGGAAGTTTGTCTGATTGAGTCTTGGTTCCTCTTAGTGGCTCGTCCTCACACTCTTTGAGAGGTTCTCCTTTTGAGTTTTGGTTCCTCTCAGTAATTCGTCGTCATGCTCTTAAGGAGGTTCTCCTTTTGAGTCTTGGTTCTTCTCAGTGACTCTTTTTCATGATCTTAGAGAGTTTCTCCTAGTGGTTCTTCTTCATGCTCCTAGAAAGGTTCTGCTTTGGAGTCATGGTTTATCTCAGTGGTTCTTATTCATGCTCTTATGAAGTAAGTCCGATTATGTCTTGGTTCCTCTCAATGGCTCTTGTTCATGCTTTTAGAAAGGTTCTGCTTTTGAGTTTTGGTTCCTCTCAGTCATTCGTCATCATGCTCTTAGGTAGGTTCTCCTATTGAGTCTTGGTTCCTCTCAGTGACTCTTTTTCATGATCTTAGGGAGTTTCTCCTAGTGGTTCTTCTTCATGCTCTTAGAAAGGTTCTGCTTTTGAGTCCTGGTTTCCCTCAGTAGCTCTCGTTCATGCTTTTGGAAAAGTTCTCCTTTTGAGTCTTGGTTCCTCTCAGTGGCTCGTCCTCACGCTCTTAGGAGGTTTCTCTGTTTGAGTCCTGGTTCATCTCAGTGGATCTTCTGTATGTTCTCTAAAGGTTGTTCCTCACAGTGGTTCTGTTGTATGTTCCTAGGAAGTTTGTCCCATTGAGTCTTGGTTCCTCTCAGTGGCTCTCGTTCATGCTTTTAGAAAGGTTCTGCTTTTGAGTTTTGGTGCCTCTCAGTGGCTCTTTTTCATGATCTTAGGGAGTTTTTCCTAGTGGTTCTTCTTCATGCTTTTAGAAAGGTTCTGCTTTTGACCCTTTTTATGATCTTAGAGAGTTTCTCCCAGAGGTTCTGCCACATGCTCTTAAAAAGGTTCTGCTTTTGACTCCTGGGTCTTGGTTCCTCTCAGTGGTTCTTCTTCATGCTCTTAGGAAGTTTGTCTGATTGAGTCTTGGTTCCTCTTAGTGGCTCGTCCTCACTGTCTTAGGGAGGTTCTCCTCTTGAGTCTTGGTTCCTCTCACTGTCTCTTATTTATGATCTTAGGGAGTTTCTCCCAGTGGTTCTACCACATGCTCTAAGGAAGTTTTTGAGTCCTCAGTGGCTCTCGTTCATGCTTTTAGAAAGGTTCTGCTTTTGAGTTTTGGTTCCTCCCAATTGTTCTTCATCATGCTCTTGGAGGTTCTCCTGTTAAGTCTTGGTTCCTTTTATTGTTTTTTATTCTTGATTTTAGGGAGTCTTCTCATTGAATCTCTGTTCCTCACAGTGATTCTTCTTCATGCTCTTAGAAGGTTTGTCTGAGTCTTGGTCCCTCTTATTGAGTCTTCCTCATGTTCGTAGGGAGGTTCTCCTATTAAGTTTTGGTTCCTCTCAGTGGCTCTTCATCAGGCTCTTAGGGAGTTTCTCTGTTTGAGTCCTGGTTCATCTCAGTGGTTCTGCTGTATGTTCTTTAAAAGTTTGTCTTTTTAAGTCTTGGCTCCTCTCAGTGGTTCTTCTTCATGCTCTTAGGAAGTTTGTCCGATTGAGTCTTGGTCCCTCTTAGTGGCTCGTCCTCACTCTCTTAGGGAGGTTCTCCTATTACATCTTGGTTCCACTCACTGACTCTTATGTATGATCTCAGGGAGCTTCTCCCAGTGGTTCTTCTTCATGCTCTTAGGCAGGTTCTCCTATTGGTTCTCCTACTCCTAGTGGTTCTGCTGTATGCTCTTAGAACCACTAGGTTCTGCTTTGAAGTACTGGTTCATCTTATTGTTTGTTATTCATTAAATTTCTCTATTTCTCACAGTGGTTCTGCCGCATGCTCCTAGGAAGCTTGTCTGATTAAGTCCCGGTTCTTCTAATTTGTTCTAAGTCAGATTCTTAGAAAGTTTCTCCTTTTGAGTCTTGGTTCCTCTCAGAGGTTCTTCTTCATGCTCTTAGAAAAGTTCTGCTTTAGAGTCCCGGTTTATTTTAGTGCATGTTCTTGGACAGTTTCTCCTTTTGAGTCTTGGTTCCTCTCAGAGGTTCTTCCTCATGCTCCTAGAGGGTTCCTCCATTCTTAATGCTTCCTTTCTGGAATGTCATGGAAGTTAACGATACAACATAAGAGAATTTTGATCATCTTTGATCCTCAGTATTAAGCTTAAACCTCATAATTCTAAGCCGACAACCTCTGAGACCTCCTACTGTTACTGCGGGTATTGTTTTGCCCAGTCCTGAGGGAAACGGACTTCTCTTTTTGAGTCTACGTTCTGCTCAGTGGTTCTCCACCATGCTCTTAGAGAGTCTTCATCCTGAGAGGGCTACACCCACATTTCTGGACAAGCTCAAATCAAACTGGAGAGACTAGAGAGACTTCGGGTAGCATCTTCTGAGCATTTGTACTTCATGGCCAGAGCCAGTGTGGAGCTGAGGAAACTCGGCCTTTAATCAGCTGGTTGTATCAGAACAGACGGAGCTATTGGAACACAAATAAATCTTCAGTCCACTCACACACCTTCCCTTCGTTCCCTCTCCTCCCACCTCAGGGCTGTGTTTCACTCTCGATACATCTCATACAGAATGAACCACCATTAATTAACACCAGCACTGGGCAAGAACAGACAGCGTTCTAAACCCAGCCAATCTGTTCCAGCTATGACGCATTAATCAAACACAAGACGTCTGGGCCTTTCAACGTTCACAGCCTTATTAGCCACCGTCTGCGTCTCTAGTGACTTGGTTTCAAATGGAGAGTTTCCTGCTTTTAAGGTTCTGAGCTTTGTCCTCTGGTCAACCAACACCAGTGATTGCTAGAGTCTGGAAGTCCATCAGAGAGAGTGGGGCGTACTAAAGAGACGTCTCTGTCCAATTCCCAGAACCAGATGAACTGTTTACAAATACTTCGTTATCTTACTGACTTTTTACTTCTACTTCTTACATTTTCACCCAATTATCTGAACTTTCTCCTCCTTACATTTTAAAAACAGCCTCGTTCCTCCTATTTCATCAATAAAAACCCTCTCCAGATAAATCTCTTCATCCGGAAAGTGAGAGTCTGATCCTGATTGGATGAGAAGTATAAACATCCACCATTCTGACTCCCTATTGGTTTATAAGCGATCCATCACACCTGCACACGTCCCGTCCCTCTCCAGCGAGCTCACAGCAGACGTCTGTAGTCTAGTATGAAGACTGTGTCCGTGGCAGAGACTCAAGAGAGCTGCAGTGAAACGTCCCGACTGAGCCCCACATTTACACTCCAATAAAGCTTATTGATCACACGCCTCTGAAGTCTGACTTTCTGCAGCTTTACAGAACTTCTAGACAACGACTCCTCATATTTTCCTCCATGAAGCTCATGTTGATGCTCAGTAGAGCACAGAGACGCTCCTTTAATAGAGCTGATATTACTGAAATGCTTCATTTTCAATGGGCAGATCTGCAGCTGAAACAGGAGCCTAGTGCAGCCCAACATTTTTAACATCAACATTTTAATAGATCATCCTCCTCATTATGACTTTTAGAGAAATGGGGTTTTGGGGGGGGTAGTGCACTATAGACCCCTGTGGCATAGTCTAAGCTTTTGGCCTTTGTTTTTCTTCCATTACTTTTACTTTTCTACTTGAAGTCGTTCTGAAACCAGTACTTTTACACTTTTACTGGAGTAAAAAGCTTCAGTTGATACTTCAGCTTCTATAGAAGTCTTTTAAACCCTCGTATCTCCACTCACTTCTACCTGAGGAATGAATGTCAGTACTTTTGACACTTTTGGTGTGTAGTTGAGTAGTGCGTGTACCTAGCTAGCAATTATTGGTTTGTAAAACCAATAACCAACGTTTTCTGAACATCATGACCATGAATGGTCAATCTGTCAGGATTTCTGGACGTTTAATATTATAAAATATGATTTATGTTATAAATAAATAAAGTCTTCAATTCTTTAGTTTGGAAAACTGTTCATGTCACATTTATTAAATATACAAATTACACACCTGCTACCACCTATTGTTCAGTGTTTCTTCTGAAATCAAGGGTATCAATGAGTTGATCCTGCTTTTGTTGGAGTAACTGTCTCTACTGTCCAGAGAAGAAGCATCAGTAAGGTCAGGCTGTTGTATGATGATCAACCACCCCACCTCATCACCCTCAACTTCCCAACTCATCCCAAAAGTACTGGATGGAGCTCCGCCATCCATCATTCCAGAGAACACAGTTCTTCCACTGGTCCACAGCTCCTCAATGCTGGGGGGCTTTACATCCCTCTACTAGCCCACACCTGGCATTAGGCAGCATGGTGCCAATAGGTTCATCAGTGTTGATCTGCTCCTGTACAGAGTCCTATTCTGTTGACAGTACTTCTCTACAGGGACTAGACAAGCTGTGCCAGTGTGTGTGTGCATTTGCACATCTGTGTCAGCAATGGGGCAACGCAAAGAAGCCGAATGCATTCATTAGAAGAGGTGTCCACAAACATTTGGACATGTAGTGTATTTTTGCTACATACAAAAACTCATATCTCCAGATGACTTTTAGTGGGACTAAAGCTTTGTAACTTTCAATGGAGGTCAATGTGAAAAGATCGTATCGCAGGTCAGTTTGGAGCATTTCTATTGGTCCAGATTCACACAATGCTAGGTTCTGTTTTTGGTGTTATAGAGGACCATCTATACGATCAAAGAACCATTTAAACATCCCAGTCGTCCTTTATGTAGTTGTCATGGTTGTCATGGTGATGCCAACCCTTGTTAAATCAATGGATCTCAGAATGTTCCTGGAAAGACATATGTGGAACGTTACTGGCTAACCTTCCAGGAACCTTTTAGAAGGTTCTCTGTAGGCTGGGTATGAGCTCGGTTTGAGGTGAGTGGGTTCCTGAGGAACACGTCCACAGAAGTCTGGCCAGTCACGACCAGCTTCCTGCAACAAAGGAATAATCTGGATGTATTATGCGTATTTGAGACGTCCTGCTTTTGAGGAATATTGATCAAAGCCTCGAGCGGCACGAGGGCCGCCCTCAAAGCCGCTGAAACTAAAGTGCCCAATTCAGGTGAAACCATCACAAAGGCACCTCCGTGGTTACTGTCCAATCTAAGACGCTCCATAAACCACATGAATTTATGATCAAAGATGTGAGAGACGCTCCCGAGTTTGCAAAACCGTGGCCAGGTGCTGCCGCAGCTTGACCTGCTGACGGAGGGCCACCTGTGAGGCTGTCCGTTCTCAAAGCTTTAGCCAAAAAGCTTGGCTAAAATGCTCCACAGCTGCCACGAGCAGGTCCTGGACCCGAACGCATCAATATAAACCCCATCCCAATTCCAGCGGCATCATCCAGAGCCATTTCCCCCTCCTACGCACTCCCCGCTGACCCGACCCCCCGCAGCTGCAGTTACAAAGTGCCTCAAAATGGACGGCTAAACAAAACGCCACTAGTTTTTCCACTAGTCAAACATCTGCGTAGCCTAGTCCTCCAGAGAGAGAGAGAGAGAGGGTGAGAGAGGGTGAGCAGTGAGAGGGGGCTTCTGGGTAGATTAAGACCGCCGCTGTCTTTCAACGACACCCGTGTAAAGCGTTTTGTTGCCGGGGAACAGATGCAGCGAGGCCGATAAATATATAATTTGATATTCATAAACGCTCCGCAGAGGAATGCGCTAGCTGATAGCGCTGCAGCTGCGGCTGACATTTAGCATGGCGGAGGGCCACTCCGGGGACTCAAATTCTGCTCAAGCTTCAGAAACACCACACAACTTTAACTCCCACTGTCCACCTGATGTTCTACACCTTTAGCCTGGCGCTAAATGTAACTGGACACTAAAAAGGGTTTCCTGTAGCTAGCATATTGCTAAAAGCAAAAAGAAAATACACTTCCTTTTCTGCTTTTTCTAAGTATGTGATGTGCCAAAAGTTTGCGGACACAGATACAGATACACTGTTTCTTCATTTCATCTGAAAACAAGGTTTACCGCTTTCTGTTACAGCCTCTATTCCTCGGGGAAGGCTTTCCAACTGATTTTGGAACAGACATTGAGATTATTTGAATTCTGAAACTGTAAACTTACCCACAACCTAATACATAACTTTAAACCTAAACTTAATTCCAAACCTAACCCTGAACCTTAACCTAATTTCTAAAACTATCCCCAACTTTAACCAGGATCTTAAATCTAAACTTAATTCTAAAATTATCTCCAATTTTAACCAGAATTTTAAACCTAAACTTAATTCCAAACCTGAACCTGAACCTTAACCTAATTTCTAAAACTATCCCCAACTTTAACCAGGATCTTAAACCTAAACGTAATTCTAAAACTATCCCCAACTTTAACCAGAATCCTAAACCTAAACTTAATAAAACTATCCCCAACTTTAACCAGAATCCTAAACCTAAACTTAATTCTAAAACTATCCCCAACTTTAACCAGAATCCTAAACCTAAACTTAATTCTAAAACTATCCCCAACTTTAACCAGAATCCTAAACCTAAACTTAATTCTAAAACTATCCCCAACTTTAACCAGAATCCTAAACCTAAACTTAATTCTAAAACTATCCCCAACTTTAACCAGAATCTTAAACCTAAACTTAATAAAACTATCCCCAACTTTAACCAGAATCCTAAACCTAAACGTAATTCTAAAACTATCCCCAACTTTAACCAGAATCCTAAACCTAAACTTAATAAAACTATCCCCAACTTTAACCAGAATCCTAAACCTAAACTTAATTCTAAAACTATCCCCAACTTTAACCAGAATCTTAAACCTAAACTTAATAAAACTATCCCCAACTTTAACCAGAATCTTAAACCTAAATTTAATTCTAAAACTATCCCCAACTTTAACCAGAATCCTAAACCTAAACTTAATTCTAAAACTATCCCCAACTTTAACCAGAATCCTAAACCTAAATTTAACTCTAAAACTATCCCCAACTTTAACCAGAATCCTAAACCTAAACTTAATTCTAAAACTATCCCCAACTTTAACCAGAATCCTAAACCTAAATTTAATTCTAAAACTATCCCCAACTTTAACCAGAATCCTAAACCTAAACTTAATTCTAAAACTATCCCCAACTTTAACCAGAATCTTAAACCTAAACTTAATTCTAAAACTATCCCCAACTTTAACCAGAATCTTAAACCTAAATTTAATTCTAAAACTATCCCCAACTTTAACCAGAATCCTAAACCTAAACTTAATTCTAAAACTATCCCCAACTTTAACCAGAATCCTAAATCTAAACTTAATTCTAAAACTATCCCCAACTTTAACCAGAATCCTAAACCTAAACTTAATTCTAAAACTATCCCCAACTTTAACCAGAATCCTAAACCTAAACTTAATTCTAAAACTATCCCCAACTTTAACCAGAATCCTAAACCTAAACTTAATTCTAAAACTATCCCCAACTTTAACCAGAATCCTAAACCTAAACTTAATTCTAAAACTATCCCCAACTTTAACCAGAATCCTAAACCTAAACTTAATTCTAAAACTATCCCCAACTTTAACCAGAATCTTAAACCTAAACTTAATTCTAAAACTATCCCCAACTTTAACCAGAATCCTAAACCTAAATTTAATTCTAAAACTATCCCCAACTTTAACCAGAATCCTAAACCTAAACTTAATTCTAAAACTATCCCCAACTTTAACCAGAATTTTAAACCTAAATTTAATTCTAAAACTATCCCCAACTTTAACCAGAATCCTAAACCTAAACTTAATTCTAAAACTATCCCCAACTTTAACCAGAATCCTAAACCTAAACTTAATTCTAAAACTATCCCCAACTTTAACCAGAATCCTAAACCTAAATTTAACTCTAAAACTATCCCCAACTTTAACCAGAATCCTAAACCTAAACTTAATTCTAAAACTATCCCCAACTTTAACCAGAATCCTAAACCTAAACTTAATTCTAAAACTATCCCCAACTTTTACCAGAATCCTAAACCTAAACTTAATTCTAAAACTATCCCCAACTTTAACCAGAATCCTAAACCTAAACTTAATTCTAAAACTATCCCCAACTTTAACCAGAATCCTAAACCTAAACTTAATTCTAAAACTATCCCCAACTTTAACCAGAATCCTAAACCTAAACTTAATTCTAAAACTATTCCCAACTTTAACCAGAATCTTAAACCTAAACTTAATTCTAAAACTATCCCCAACTTTAACCAGAATCCTAAACCTAAACTTAATTCTAAAACTATCCCCAACTTTAACCAGAATCCTAAACCTAAACTTAATTCTAAAACTATCCCCAACTTTAACCAGAATCCTAAACCTAAACTTAACTCTAAAACTATTCCTGGTCCTGGAATAGGTCCAGGTCAGGTGTCCATGTGTCCTTTTTTGGCACACTTAGTGGTGCATATGTATATACACTATATGGACAAAAGTATTGGGACACCTGCTCATCCAGTGTTTCTTCTGAAATCAGGGATGTTAAAAGAGCTGATCCTGCTTCTGTTGGAGTAACTGTCTCTACTGTCCAGAGAAGAAGACTTTCTACTAGATTTCAGAGGAGCATTGCTGTGAGGATTTGATTGCATTCAGTGACAAGAGTTTTAGTGAGGTCAGGATGTTGGATGATGTTGATGATCACCACCCCACCTCATCATCCCCAACTTATCCCAAAAGTGCTGGATGGAGCTCCACCATCCATCATTCCAGAGAACACAGTTCTTCCACTGCTCCACAGATCAATACTGGGGGGCTTTATACCCCTCTACTAGCCCACGCCTGGCATTAGGCAGCATAGTGCCAATAGGTTCATCATGCTTATCTGCTCCAGAGGGTCCTATTCTATTGGCAGTACTTCTCTACAGGGACTAGACAAGCTGTGTGTGTGATTTTGACCTTTTATTTATATAGATATGTATAAAGTGTGTGTGTGTGTGTGTGTGTGTGTGTGTTCTGGAAGTGTGTATCTCTGATGTTCTGGAAGACTGAACTTCTGCACGTCAAACAAATTTATTTCCACTAGTATTACTGCTCTCACACATACACACACACACACACACACACACACATGCAGTAATTCCACACAGTGTATGGTGAAAAGTACTTGCATGGTCTTCTGTAAGCTGCCGTGTTTTGAAGGGTTACACATTCAAACTGGGAGGAGTCTAGACACACACACACACACACACACACACACACACACACACGGATGGGCAGTAGCAGTGGTCAGCCAGGCTGAAACGATGAACTTTATGTTTATGGTCACTGCTCCCTCCACCCAAACTGTCAAACACACCCGTCAGACCACATTAAACCCGCCCCAGCAGACCACTAGAACACACAGCGTGGACTGGGAGTGTATTCACATTAGCTCTGTTACAGCTACCCACCTGAGTGTGTGTGTGTGTGTGTGTGTGTGTGTGTGTGTGTGTGTGTGTGTGTGTGTAAAGGCTGCTTTTACTCGGCTGCAGTTCAGTCTTATTCAGTTCAATACATTTAAACCTCACTGTTATTAGATTAAAGTACGCTTTGTGGCCAAAAGTTTGTGGACACCACCTAATACGCAGCTTCTTCTAAAATCAGCCACCTTTTTTCCTGCAGGTACATCCTCTAATCTTCAGGGCAGGCTTTCCAACACTTTTTGGAAGACAGCTGTGAGGATCTGATTGCTTGATGTAATGGAGAGCTACAGTTAGGTCAGCAACTATGTCGGAGGACTAGTTTTGCCACTGCAACTTATCCCAAAGGCACTGGATTGAGCCCCATCACTCTCCAATGCACTACAGATCATTGCTCGTGGGCTCTGCAATTATTAATGGCACTGGCATTGAGTATGGTGAGGTTAGGCCATTGTGCAGGTTCTCCAGAAGAGGTGGTGACACGCTGAGAGCCCCCAGCAAAATGATGGGATTGATTGGAAACCCTGGGTTTTTTGCCACTGCTGGTAGACCCGTATGACCGTAAGCTTCCATACACCCCGCACATATCTACAGCATGACCATACAAATGGGATGTCATACGTCCCACATGTACGTCCCACACAGACGTGAAAATGCACACACACAGCTTGTCTAGTCCCTGTAGAGAAGTACTGCCAATAGAATAGGACTCTCTGAGGCAGATAATAAACACTATTGGCACCATGCTGCCTGATGCCAGGTGTGGGCTAGTAGAGGGGTATAAAGCCCCCCAGCATTGAGCTATGGAGCAGTGGAGGAACTGTGCTCTCTGGAATGATGGATGGTGGAGCTCCAACCAATACTATCCGGATGAGTAGGGGTGGTGATTATCATCCAACATCCTGACCTCACTAACACGTTTGCTGCTGCAATCAAATGCGCACAGCAATTTTACTTTACTCCAAAATCTAGTAGAAAGCCTAACTTCCCTGGACAGCAGAGACTTGTGTTACTCCAACAAAAGCAGGATAAACTTTTATTAATACCTTTAAATTCAGAAGAAATTATGAACAATGAGCAGGTGTCCCAATATTTTTGTCAATATAGTGTTAAAGGATCTATGTGAGATTTTAATATCCCTAATAAATAGTTTTGTCTATAGGGTACAGTTTTGACCTGAAATAGACATGGAAACAAACATATCCACAGACACACACACACACACACACACACACACACACACACCTTATCACAGAACTACACAGATGCATTGTGACCACAGTGTAATGTAAAAGTCATTACCTATTACTGTGTGTGTGTGTGTGTGTGTTTGTGTGAGGCTGTGAAGAGCAGATTCGGCATGCCAGTGTTTGTGTGTGTGTGTGTGTGTGTGTGTGTGTTTGAGGGAGTGAATGTGAGAGATGGTTTTGCAGGACAATGAGTGAACGTTCTCGGTCTCTGTGGTCGGTCGATTCCATCGATCTCACGCCGTCCCAAATCGCTGCGTTTTCTTCAGCTACTCGAGATGTGAGATAAAGAGAAGAGCGAGTCGATGACATTCGACAATCTGCAGCTCTATCTGTCCTCTGCACACACACTCTTTCTCTCTCTGTCACACACACATGGGAGGGAGAGGTGCGTAAGCAGCCAGGGAGACATCACGCTTCAGGAGAGTGTGGTCAGGACAGCGGGGACAGAACAACAGGGGTGTGGACAAACACTCCTTACATGTGTCATTTTGGAAATCTGACTTTCATGAGAGTTCTCATGATGATATTCATTAAAAGGGTGGGGGTGGGCAATATGGGGGTGACTGACCTTCGCAGAATCAGGTATAGGGCTAATTCACACTCCATAGGAATGCATTCTACCTCCATAGGAACACTAGCCGTGCTTTCCTTATAGCACTATAAGAGTCTATAAGGAGGCCTAAACTCCATTGGTCTCCAGGTAAATCACACACTCCTGGTTTCTAAGCTATACTGTCAAGTTCTTCACATGTACAAATGCACACACACAGCTTGTCTAGTCCATATAAAAAAGTAGCAGATAAACCTGAACCTATTGGCACCATTCTGCCTAATCCCAGGCGTGGGCTAGAGGGGCATAAAGCCCCCCAGCATTGAGCCCCTTCCACCAAAATCTAGTAGAAAGCCTTCTACCCCGGACAGTAGAGACAGTTACTCCAACGAAAGCAGGATCAGCTCTTTTCAGAAGAAATCATGAGTGAGCAGGTGTCCCAATACTTTTGTCAATATTGTCCATATTGGTTGGAGATGTAAGAAGACCCAAACCAGACAGAGCGAAGCCAATTATGTTGCCTGGGACTCCCAACCAAACAGATGACTGTGGCATCACCATTACACGGTTCTGGATAGAAGTTCTTCTGCAGCTCCACTAGATCCACCTCCCTCCAGATCCACAATGACGGAGGCGCCGTTCTCCATGTTACAGTCAGTGGAGCATCAGCATCAGATGCTGAAGCTGCTGATTTACGGTTAATTCCCAGCTAACATGTCCATGGGGGGCCTGTATGAGTGGCCCAACTACGATTCAGAAGGTTCCAAGTTTGCCCCACATATGGATGCCCACCTGGGTCAGTGATGGGACCAGGAGGGGTTATTCACAGGCCTCATCTCGGTGGTACACTGCATACGGGGCTAGATGGGACCAAAATTTGAGATGAGGTCCATTTGAGAAAGCCCAACTGGGTCCCAGTCAAAATGTATGGACCATCCCACTCAGAGCTCATGTCCACCTAGAACCACCCATGTGAGCTCCAGCTCACCCCCCAAAATATCTTAAAGTTCTTCCATCATTTTGCCGAGTTAATAAGCACACACACACACACACACACTCCTCCTAAATTTGACACCAAAAGACAGACCGTCAATCAAAAGCCCAGATTTCAGACGCCATCTGTGCCCAAGAAAAGCGCGAGAGAGAGAGAGAGAGAGAGAGAGAGAGAGCGAGAGAGAGGGAAGGCGAAGAGAAAAAAGGGAGTAATTGAACACGGCCTCTCTTCTCCTCCTCTCGTCCTCCTGATCCCTCTCTCTTTATTCGGTTCAGGTAATTGGAGTTAGACGGCCATCTCCTCCATGCTCTAATATTCATTACCATGTTGGTAATTTACCCAAAGACGGCTGTGCGCCTTCCACGCTTTTCAGCTTTCATTTACGCCTGTTAGAG
This sequence comes from Salminus brasiliensis, assembly GCF_030463535.1. NCBI lineage: Eukaryota > Metazoa > Chordata > Actinopteri > Characiformes > Bryconidae > Salminus > Salminus brasiliensis. The sequence continues at coordinate 3,831,353 of NC_132886.1, forward strand.
GATCAACCTCAGCAGCGGCTTCTGAAGCCAATTAGAGCCGCCGAGCCTCCAGCCAGAACCGCACGGACAGAAGCATGCTGCCCCCCGGAGGCTCTGCTGGAAAACTGCACAGAGAATCCAAATCATACGCTAAATGGACAAAAGTATTGGGACACCGGCTCCTTCAAGGAAAGTTTATCCTCCCAAGAGTACTGGATTGAGCTCCACCACCATCCATCATTCCAGAGAACACAGTTCTTCCACTGCTCCACAGTTCCTTAATGCTGGGGGGTCTTTATACCCCTCAGCTAGCCCATGCCTGGCATTATTAGGCAGCATGGTGCCAATAGGTTCATGATGTTTATTTGCTGCAAAGAGTCCTATTCTATTGGCAGCACTTCTCTACAGGGACTAGACAAGCTGTGTGTGTCGGCCATCAATGGGTGCAACTTAAAGTAGCTCGATGCGTTCATTAGAAGGGGTGTCCACAAACATTTGGACATGTTGTTTATTTTAAACAGGTACGTTTTCATTTACCATGGGGTTCTTTGATGGTTTCATGATAAAGGCAATGTTTCTACATAGAACCGTGAGACCTTATAAAATGCTCTGAAGAGGACTCTTTTGGCTTAAGCTGTACTAGATATTTGTCTTGGAACTGGTGGAACCAGTGGAACCAGTGCAAATATTCAAATTAATAATAGAAATGAATACAAAGACAACGCCACAAATGGCATCACACCCTATATAAAATATATGCCGAGATACAAACAGAGGTAGGACTCCTGGTTTATGGTTAATTCCCAGCTAACATGCTCATGGGTAGCCCAAGTGGGAACCAGAACCTTTTGTCCTCAGCTTCCACATTGGCCCCCACATATGGATGCCCGCCCGGGTTAGTGATCTGGGTTGTACACTGCATATGGGGCCTACCCCTGGCAGCAGCACAACCCCATGCATTTCCAATACCACTGGCAGCAGCGCAACCCCATGCATTTCCAATACCACTGGCAGCAGCGCAACCCCATGCATTTCCAATACCACTGGCAGCAGCGCAACCCTATGCATTTCCAATACCACTGGCAGCAGCGCAACCCCATGCATTTCCAATACCACTGGCAGCAGCGCAACCCCGTGCATTTCTAATACCACTGGCAGCAGCGCAACCCTATGCATTTCCAATACCACTGGCAGCAGCGCAACCCCATGCATTTCCAATACCACTGGCAGCAGCGCAACCCCATGCATTTCCAATACCACTGGCAGCAGCACAACCCCATGCATTTCCAATACCACTGGCAGCAGCGCAACCCCATGCATTTCCAATACCACTGGCAGCAGCGCAACCCCATGCATTTCCAATACCACTGGCAGCAGCGCAACCCTATGCATTTCCAATACCACTGGCAGCAGCACAACCCTATGCATTTCCAATACCACTGGCAGCAGCACAACCCTATGCATTTCCAATATCACTGGCAGCAGCACAACCCCATGCATTTCCAATACCACTGGCAGCAGCGCAACCCTATGCATTTCCAATACCACTGGCAGCAGCACAACCCTATGCATTTCCAATACCACTGGCAGCAGCACAACCCTATGCATTTCCAATACCACTGGCAGCAGCGCAATCCTATGCATTTCCAATACCACTGGCAGCAGCACAACCCCATGCATTTCCAATACCACTGGCAGCAGCACAACCCCATGCATTTCCAATACCACTGGCAGCAGCGCAATCCTATGCATTTACAATATCACTGGCAGCAGCACAACCCTATGCATTTCCAATACCACTAGCAGCAGCACAACCCCATGCATTTACAATACCACTGGCAGCTGCACAACCCCATGCATTTCCAATACCACTGGCAGCTGCACAACCCCATGCATTTCCAATACCACTGGCAGCAGCGCAACCCTATGCATTTCCAATACCACTGGCAGACCCTCCAATGAGAGGGTTAGGGTTGGGGTTAGGGTTAGTAGAGGTTGTTAGAGTGTTAGTAGGTTAGTAGGTTAGGAGTCTTTTTTGAAAAGTCAAAAGTTTGGACATCTGGTTGAATGTGCTGTGATCATCCTCTTAAAAAACATCTGATCCAAAAGCTGGGTGACCATATTTTTGGTTTAAAAAAAAAAGAGGGCACTGGGGACACACAGGTATTCACCATAATTAGGTAGATGTTGAGGCTGGGGAGTTTCAAGTAGGCCTAAGATGTAGGCCCATGGCAGTGTGTGTGTGTATGTGTGAGATGTGAGGGTGAAAATACCTCTCAAACCCTTCAGGTACAGTATGTTAATGTACATTAATTAGCCTGAGAGAGCTGGGGATCTGGCACTTTCCTCCGACCGTGTTTGCTGCCTAGTGATGCTGCATCGGTGACAGTTCGGAAATAAGGCGGAGGCTGATTTCACACCATTGTCGAAAGATGATAAGGGAAGACTTGGTCCTAGTGGGTGGGTGGGTGGGTGGGATAGATGGCACAGCTAAATTGGGGAGAAAATTGGTTTTAAAAGAATTAATAAATTAATAAATAAATAAATCAGTAATAAAAAATATATATATTTTTCCAGGTGTGTCCAAACTTTTGACTGGTACTGTATGAAGTAAATTTTTTAAGACGTCCAAACTTCAGTCATCAATCATCATGTGCTCGGCATACAGGCGTGTCCAAACTTTCGCATTATGTTCAAGCAAAGCTGTTTTTTTGTTAACAGCATTAGCACAGATTTAGTCTGACCGCCCCCCCCCCCCCCCATGTTGACCACACTGAGCCTCTCATATCAGAAATGCACTGTAAACTCGTCCATCACTCACAGTGTAAGCGGATATGTTCTGGTGATGCTCAGAACCACAGAGCCACTCTACACTCCGGTTCTGCCCTTTCTAACGCAGTGTGTCATTGAAGAACCTCTTCATTTCCCCAGCCCTCAGATGTCCGACGCGTCGCCCCGGGCGACGGAGGAGTGCTCTCAGCCTTTCATCATTCGCTCTTTCATCTGTCCACGTGATGGAGGGATGCGGCAGGTCGCAAAAAAGACATCCAGGCATCGGCCAGCTGTGGTCATCATCCGGGTCCAGCGTAAATATAGGGGTATTTTCTACTGGAATACACTGTGTTCTTCAAAAGCCTGTGTGTGTGTGTGTGTGTGTGTGTGTGTGTGTGTGTGTGTGTGTATTAGTGTGAGGCTTTCTTTTTGGAGTCTCACCTGAAAGTCTCACCTGAATTGTGCGTTTTATTACTAACTGCACTGTCTACTCAAAAAGGGTTCTACTAGTATTGAAAAAAACTCAAGGGCCTTGCTCAAGGGTCCAACAGTGGCAGCTTGCCAAGCCAGAGCACAGGGTCACCCATGCAACAGCACCCCAGGGCCCAACAGTGGCAACTTAGCAGACCTGGAAATCGAACCCACAACCTTATTATTGATAAGCCAGCACTTTACTCACTGAGCCAGCACTGGCCTAGAACCATCTACAAAAGAACCAGCACTGTCAATCACTGCCCTAGAACCATCTGCAAAAGAGCCTGCACTGTCAATCACTGCCCTAGAACCATCTGCAAAAGAGCCTGCACTGCCAATCACTGCCCTAGAACCATCTGCAAAAGAGCCTGCACTGCCAATCACTGCCCTAGAACCATCTACAAAAGAGCCTGCACTGCCAATCACTGCCCTAGAACCATCTATAAAAGAGCCTGCACTGCCGATCACTGTCCTTAAACCATCTAAAAAAGAGTCATTATTGTCCTAGAACCATCTACAAAAGAGCCAGCACTACCCTAGAACCATATGCAAAAAAAATACCACTGTCCTAGAACCATCTACAAAAGAGCAGACACTGCCAATCGCTGTCCTAAAACCATGTACAAAAGAGCCATCACTGCCGTCAAACTATCTACAAAACAGCCAGTACCCTGCTCTAGAACCATTTACAAAAGAGCCAGCCCTGCTCTAGAACCATTTACAAAATCTCTACCAATATGATCAATCCTTTAAGCAGACCAAGAGCTATTTAGGCCTCAATGAGGTTCCTTCAGCCATCTTTCAGCTCTTCATACAGCCATTGCATTCACCATGGAAGCACTGTAGAACCTGCTGACCCTGTAGAACCAGCTGACCCTGTAGAACACACTGACCCTGTAGAACCTGCTGCACTTGTAGAACCTGCTGCTACAATCTATGGATTCTGGGCTTTGTTAGATCATGCTCTTTACACAGCATTGACTCATCTGGTAATCAGACATCAGGTAATCAGACGTCAGGTAATCAGACGTCAGGTAATCAGACATCAGGTGATCAGACATCAGGTAATCAGACGTCAGGTAATCAGAGAGCAGGTAATCAGACGTCAGGTAATCAGAGAGCAGGTGATCAGACATCAGGTAATCAGACGTCAGGTAATCAGAGAGCAGGTGATCAGACATCAGGTAATCAGACATCAGGTGATCAGACATCAGGTAATCAGACATCAGGTGATCAGACATCAGGTAATCAGACGTCAGGTAATCAGACATCAGGTGATCAGACATCATGTAATCAGATGTCAGATAATAAGATGTCAGGAAATTAGACATCAGGTAATCAGACGTCAGGTAATCAGACATCAGGTGAAGTAGACAGGTTGGCTTTACCTTGATGGGCGAGTTTCTGGAGAACGTTCCTCAGACCCTGCAGAGCCGCTGGAGAAACATCAAAAGTGTAAACATCTCCAGGAAAACGAAGACACTGCCCGAACAAACCATCTGTAAAACACACACACACACACACACACACACACACACACACACACTTAATTTAGTCTGTCTACAGTCTTTATCATAGCATAAGAGGGGTATAAAGCCCCCCAGCCATGAGCTGTGGAGCAGTGGAAGAACTGGAATGATGGTGATGGAGCTCCATCCAGTACTTTTGGGATGGTGGAGGTGGTGATCATCATCCAACATCCTGACCTCACTAACTAACAATCTCTTTGTTGTGAGAATGCATGCAATCAAACCTCACAGCAATGCTCCTCCAAGATCTAGTAGAACGCCTTGTTCCCTGGACAGTAGAGACAGTTACTCTTTTTAATAACCTTGATTTCTGAAGAAACAATGAATGAGGAGTGTCCCATTACTTTTGTCAATTTAGCACATGGTTTGGATTCTGCTCCTGAGCTTCTCGTTCATGTTGCTCTGTGCAGTTGTTCAGCAGAACCTGGAGAATCATTGCAAATGTATATATTATTAATAATCGAATATATCTAATACATACACTAATGATATGAATGTATTTAATAAATATCAGAATATCAGAATATCAGCGCTGTCACATAAATGCCTTGTCTCTCCATTTTTGACCTTTTTCACTTTTTGACATATTGTGAATCTGACAGATGTTCTTCACCTAAGATCAGAGTTTGCTGATGAATGGACCAATAGAAATGCTCCAAAATGACTGGGAATAAAATATTTTTACATTGACTTCCATTGAAAGTTCAGAAGGTTTTTTCCTTCTCCTGAAAAGTTCTGAATTGAACCAGGGGTCGGACAGACGTCCAGTTCCAGTTTGTTCTGAGACTAATAGAGTTTTCATTGCTCTGACAGCCAACAGCAGTTTTTAATAGTGTGCGAAACACACACACACACACACACACACACACACACACACTCTTAGTGAGGTTAAGGTAAAGGTTTTGGTTTGCTGGCTAATAGCCACAGATTGTTTTTTGACACTATTTTAGATAAGTACCCAGACAATCAGCACACACACACACACACACACACACACACACACACCTTATCTCCCCCTTCCTTATCTTTCCATCACCACCGACCCAGTGCCACTCGATGGTTCGTTGCTAAGCAACCCGAAGCCACAGCCGGGTCCGGCTCAGTAATTCAATGGCTATCTGGGTGAGAGCCGGGAATTGTGGGTAATGCAGCTGTCCTTGTGAGGAATATAAATGACCGCCTGACACTGAGATCAGATAAGAGCCGTTTACAGAAAGCTCTCCTCTAAATACCTCACATGGGCTTCACTCCACCGACCAATCGCAGCGCAGCGCAGCTGCTGGGCAATTAGCCTGCTTAGCACATCCAGCTATGTGTCCAAATGTTTGTGGACACCTCTTCTAATGAATGCATTCATTCAGCTACTTTACGTTTAGACACCCGTTGCTGACACAGCTCGTCTAGTCCCTGTAGAGAAGAAGTACTGCCAATAGAATAGGACCCTCTCTGCCGGAGCAGATGAACATTGATGAACCTATTGGCACCATGCTGCTGCCTAATGCCAGGCGTGGGCTAGTAGAGGGGTATAAAGCCCCCCAGCATTGAGCTGTGGAGCAGTGGAGGAACTGTGGTCTCTCCATACAGTACTTTTAGGATGACTTGGGGAGTTGGGGATGATGAGCCTCACTAACTACTGCTCTTGTCGCTGAATGCAATCAAATCCTCACAGCAGTGCTTTACTTTAAAATCTAGTAGAAAGCCTTTTCTCGAGACAGTTACTCCAACAAAAGCTGGATCAACTTTTTTAATACCCTTAATTTTAGAAGATACAATGAAAAAAAGCAGGTGTCCAAATACTTTAGTCCATTTAGTGTATGACTATATACTGGGTCTGCACACTGTAGGGATGTAGCATGTCAGTAAGCATATAAAGGCTGTCAGATCGAGAGGAGCCAAGACTCAAAAGTCTCGTCTGGTCGACACCTTTCATCTTTTGTGATTCGTGTTTGGGTGCGTCCCGACTGCTCATTGTTCCCTCCTCCCCGTGTCCTTCTCGCCGCCGCCCCCGTATTTTCTGCCGTGTTTAAACTCCTCTGTGATGAATGGAGCCGCGTGAGCTCCTCTACGACACGCTGCAGCAGAACCAGTTACACACTTCACTGTAGAGCAGACAGAGCGAGGCAGAGAGAGAGTGACGGGGTGTGAGAGAGAAGACCTGGAGAAGTGCCTGAAAGGACTCTGGAAAAGAACAGAGATGGAGGGAGGTGGTCGATAGATACATAGACAGACAGACAGACAGACAGACAGACAGAGAGAGAGAAAGCTGGATATGTGACCACCAAGACAAAACCAAGCAATACTATAGCAATCACCCAAGATTTAGTAACACCATAGCAACCCAGTAGTAATCACTTAGCAACACCATAGCAACCACCTAAGAGACAACCTCCTAGTGTTACTAAAAACCCATAGCAAGAAGAGTTAGACAGATATACAGATAGATAGATAGATAGATAGATAGATAGATAGACAGACAGACAGACAGACAGATAGATAGATAGATAGATAGATAGATAGATAGATAGATAGACAGACAGACAGATAGATAGATAGATAGATATACATATAGATAGATAGACAGATAGATAGACAGATAGATAGATAGATAGATAGATAGATAGATAGATAGATAGATAGATAGACAGACAGACAGACAGACAGACAGATAGACATATAGATAGATAGACATATAGATAGATAGACAGATAGATAGATAGATAGACATATAGATAGATAGACATATAGATAGATAGACAGATAGATAGACAGATAGATAGATAGATAGATAGATAGATAGATAGATAGATAGATAGACAGACAGACAGACAGATAGACATATAGATAGATAGACATATAGATAGATAGATAGATAGATAGATAGATAGACATATAGATAGATAGACATATAGATAGATAGATAGATAGATAGATAGACATATAGATAGATAGACAGATAGATAGATAGATAGATAGATAGATAGATAGATAGATAGATAGATAGGTAGATAGATAGATAGATAGATAGATAGATAGACAGACAGACAGACAGGTAGATAGATAGATAGATAGATAGATAGATAGATAGATAGATAGATAGATAGACAACCAGACAGACAGACAAACAGACATACAAGACTGACTGTCAGAAAGACTGAAAGACATACATACAGGGCAGACGGACAGACAGGCAGAGAGAGAGACTGAAGGTACAGATGAAAGCGAATGGAGGGTTAGAGGCTAGATCTCCATGGTAACGGATTCTGCCCTTGCTGGGGGCGGTTTAATTCTCTATCTGCCCCCCTCCCCTCTTCCTCCTCCCTTACATCAGCACAGGAGTGTGTGTGACATAACGCAGACAAACACTCTGCACCTTCCTTTTACCCTCTGAGGCGGTTTCCACAGCAACCCTGCTCGCCATTGACTGTCATTTTTTTTTCTGTAGCTTTTCTGAGTGTCTGTGGGAATCATCACACAGTAATTACAGCCATCAGCGCCTTCACACACACACACACACACACACACACACACACACACACACACACAGAATTGGAAAAGCCTGTCAAACAGCGCATTACCAGACATGATCCGTTAGACTGCTCTGCTAATACACACATACACACACACACACACACACACACACACTGAATCAGAGCATTCATTACAGCCTGTCAGTCACTCTCAGGCTGGCCTTCTATCCAGCAGTGCTGAATCTGTACGGAACCTGAAGACAATCAGCAGCATATCTGTCACTAACCATTAATCCACTCACTTTAATTGATTGATTAAGTGATTAGAGATTTCCTAAGACCATACAAGACATGCATAGACAATTATATTAGTGATTAATTAAAGAGGAGGCCTGAATTACCGCACAAGCCCCGAACTTTCCCAAAACGAAGATTCTGGTTCTACCTCTGAGTCTGAGATGCACGTAGATGCATGTATATGTAGACCAATAGTGCATGAGAGAGTGCGGGACTTAACACACTGTTGAAGGAACTGTTAAAAACCTTTTAATGTGCTTTGAGGAACCTTAATGAAAGGGTTTTTTTATAAAAAGGTTACTTGAAGGTTCCTCAAAGCACTTTAAGATGTTCCTCCAACCTCCAAAGGTTCCTCGAGGAGCTCATACTTTTAACAGTGAATGCAGGAAAAGGTCCCAGTTCACCAAATAGATGAATGTGGAGAGTGGCTGTACTGCATCCTGCGGAGTGACCCGGCCCACTTCAAGCACTGGTTATTCTGGTACCACAGGAACGAATGGAGTACAAACGTATGTGCACCCTTTTTATGACAGGATGACGCAAATACACAAATAACTGAACCCAACCAACCACATTAGGGTCCCACAGCAACCACTTGTCAACACCTAAGCACTTACCTGAGATACCAAGGCAACTACACAGCAACTGCATAGCAATAATATAGCAAACACTGAGCTGCCATCTATAAACACCATTGCAGCAACCTGGGTTACCATGGCAACCCTATGGCAACCACTTAAAAACACATGGCAACATCATAGAAATTCCCTTAAAGTACCAACCAACATAAAAAGCATCAATCTAAGATATCAAAACTACCACCTAGCAATCATTTAGCAAAACACCATAGCAACTACCTGAGATACCACAGTGACCACCTGAAATACTGTAGCAACCACCTAGCAACTCACATAGAAACCACATAGTTTCACTTTAGTGACCCTGTAGCAACAGCCTAGCACCATCCATACACTTTCTTTAGGAAATGCACTTTTCTAATTGGTATTATGACCCATTATGTTGGCAATAACTAAGGAAATTATTAATTAATTACTGATTAATTAATGTTATTTATTATGCATATATGTACACATTTTGTAATATATATAATTTGTTATTCATATATATCTAACAAATATTTTACCAAATATATATTATATTTTGTATTATATATAACATATATGTAATATAATATAATATATATATATATAATATAATATAAATATAACATATAGTAAAAAACAAACACGTTTCCACCCTGTTGTTAAAAGCACAGTTTGAAGCTCCTTTGGCCCAAAGGTGGTTTAATCATCTGAAGGTTCGAGTGCGGATAAGTGCTGACATCACAACAAGGCGATACACTGAGTTGGCTTCATTCCCAAGGTTACAAATAACTGTTTACTCATCATCATCATCATCACCATCCCTGCTGAGGGTGTGAGGTCTAAACAACATCTGACAAACAAAACATGCTCAGAAAAACAATGACTCACAGCATTCCTACACTTCCACTCACTGGCCACTTTATTAGAAACACCCACCTTGTTCTTCCACTCACTGGCCACTTTATTAGAAACACCCACCTTGTTCTTCCACTCACTGGCCACTTTATTAGAAACACCTATGTTTTTGTACTTCCAATTCCTGGCCACTTTATTAGAAACACCTGTTATTCTTCCACTCACTGGCCACTTTATTAGAAACACCTATGTTTTTGTACTTCCAATTCCTGGCCACTTTATTAGAAACACCTGTTATTCTTCTACTCACTGGCCACTTTATTAGAAACACCTGTTTTGTGCTTCCACTCACTGGCCACTTTATTAGAAACCCCTACCTTGTGCTTCCCCACTGGCCACTTTATTAGAAACACCCACCTTGTGCTTCCACTCACTGGCCACTTTATTAGAAACACCTTCCTTGTGCTTCCACTCACTGGCCACTTTATTAGAAACACCTGTTATTCTTCTACTCACTGGCCACTTTATTAGAACCCCCCATCTTGCGCTTCCACTCACTGGCCACTTTATTAGAAACACCTGTTATTCTTCTACTCACTGGCCACTTTATTAGAAACTATCTGGGTGAAAATGAGCTGAACTCTGTAGTTTGTCATTTATTATCCTTCATAACATAAAGGTTCTTTAGAAAACCCAAAGTGTTCTCCTGTGGCTTCTTCATCGCTCCTGCAGGAAGGACGAAATGCAGCTGAAATGTGGGTCTCTTGGCTGATTTCCCAGCCTCGGCCCCCTCTCCGTTAGATGGAATGAAAGGGATTTTCAATTAAGAATGGCGAGCGAAGCGCAATTTGCTCTGAGATTAGCTTTAATCTGGCGGCGGAAAATCACCTCAGCAGGATTTCTCCCAGCCTGTACAGCTATTTTAACTGCCCCAGTTTCCAAACAGCACCTTCTACGCCCATCCCCAACCCATACACACACACACACACACACACACACACCTTCCAACACAGCCCTCACTCCGCTCACACCTCCTTTCACTTTCCAGTAGAACATCATCATCAACGAATCACTGAACTGTAAGTAATTCGTGTTTGGCTGCGTAAACTAGAGACGAGCATTAATGAACGTTAATGAAGGAGCCAATTAAAGGCACTGGCCACTTTATTAGAAACCCCACTATTGCGCTTCCACTCACTGGCCACTTTATTAGAAACCCCACTATTGCGCTTCCACTCACTGGCCACTTTATTAGAAACCCCACTATTGCGCTTCCACTCACTGGCCACTTTATTAGAAACCCCACTATTGCGCTTCCACTCACTGGCCACTTTATTAGAAACCCCACTATTGCGCTTCCACTCACTGGCCACTTTATTAGAAACCCCACTATTGCGCTTCCACTCACTGGCCACTTTATTAGAAACCCCACTATTGTGCTTCCACTCACTGGCCACTTTATTAGAAACCCCACTATTGTGCTTCCACTCACTGGCCACTTTATTAGAAACCCCACTATTGCGCTTCCACTCACTGGTCACTTTATTAGAAACCCCACTATTGTGCTTCCACTCACTGGCCACTTTATTAGAAACACCTGCTATTCTTCTACTCCCTGGCCATAGTTCAATAACGAGGGTCCAGTACATGGAATCAGGGGCACCGTGAAACATCTTATAGGTTCCACTATTGTCGTGAATAGCTTTACAGAGAGGACTAGAACGTTTTTTAAAAGACATTCAGAGTATGAGAACCCTTTTTACAAACAGCGCAAAAATAGCGTAACTAACGCGGTTCTGTGTAGCACGGGGAGTAGTAGAACCATTTTTACTGAATGCAGAATGTTGGTTCTACTATTGTTACAAATGGCTCTACACTTAACAAACTGGGTTCTCCATAATACAGAGAATGCCTACAGAACCTCTAGAACTTCAGTGGAACGTTTTAGTACATCCAGGATCTCGCAACACTATATGGACAAAAGTATTGGGACGCCTTCTCATTCACAGGGTATTCACAAAAGTACTGGATGGAGCTCCACCATCCATCACTCCAGAGAACCCAGTTCTTCCACTGCTCCACAGTTCCTCAATGCTGGGGGGCTTTATACCCCTCTACTAGCCCACGCCTGGCATTAGGCAGCATGATGCCAATAGGGTCATCATGTTTATCTGCTCCTGCAGAGAGTCCTATTCTACTGGCAGTTCTTCTCTACAGGGCCTAGCTAAACAAGCTGTGTGTGTTTGTGTGTGTGTACATCTGTCTCAGCAATGGGTGCTGAATGCATTTATTAGATGGGGTGTCCACAAACATTTGGACATATAGTGTACGGGTGGTTGTTTAGATTTAGTCCCTCAGCACTCACTGCACTACTGTTGTTCTGCCACTAGAGGGAGATGAGTGAGTGACATCAGCAGCTCCGGCTCAGGCTTTTTTCTACGCATACGGGCGATCAGAGTTGTGGGTCCACAGTGGGTACCATCATCCACCCACACCTTATTAAACCCCGCCCACCCCATAAAACTACTGTAAACAAATCATTTTTCTATTATCATTAATCGTATTGTATTTATTTACTGTGTTTATTATTAGTTGATGATTATTATTACCATCGTTAGTGTGAGTAAGTGTGTATTAAATATGCAGATGTGAGTCTCTGTAGAGGACGGGACCTTCCTTTACACTGGCTTCCACTCAAAGCTAAGAAGAGGGTTTGCCTTCTCCTGTAAAGCTGCTGTTCTGCTGAGATACAAGGTTTTTACGCCACAGCGCCGATGTGTTCATTCTTTCACTGTTGGTCCAAACAGCTGTCAATCAAACAACACAAACACACTGAAGTGGGAAGAGGATGGACAGTGACCTCAGCCTGACCAGCTATTTCTAGCAGGCTGAGAAACCCCCAATCCCCCTGACAGGGTCAGACGGTCAGAGAAAAGGAACAACCGCTCAAACTGACCAGCGGTGGACGAACTGACAAGGTAGGGGTTTCTAATAAAGTGGCCAGTGAGTGGAAGCACAAAAGTAGGGGTTTCTAATAAAGTGGCCAGGGAGTGCAAGCACAAGGTAGGTGTTTCTAATAAAGTGGCCAGTGAGTGGAAGCACAAAAGTAGGGGTTTCTAATAAAGTGGCCAGTGAGTGGAAGCACAAGGTGGGTGTTTCTAATTAAGTGGCCAGTGAGTGGAAGCCAAAGGTAGGTGTTTCTAATAAAGTGGCCAGTGAGTGGAAGCACAAGGTAGGTGTTTCTAATAAAGTGGCCAGGGAGTGGAAGCGCAAGTTAGGTGTTTCTAATAAAGTGGCCAGTAAGTGGAAGCACAAAAGTAGGGGTTTCTAATAAAGTGGCCAGGGAGTGCAAGCACAAGGTAGGTGTTTCTAATAAAGTGGCCAGTAAGTGGAAGCACAAAAGTAGGGGTTTCTAATAAAGTGGCCAGGGAGTGGAAGCGCAAGTTAGGTGTTTCTAATAAAGTGGCCAGTAAGTGGAAGCACAAAAGTAGGTGTTTCTAATAAAGTGGCCAGTGAGTGGAAGCACAAAAGTAGGGGTTTCTAATAAAGTGGCCAGGGAGTGCAAGCACAAGGTAGGTGTTTCTAATAAAGTGGCCAGTGAGTGGAAGCACAAAAGTAGGGGTTTCTAATAAAGTGGCCAGGGAGTGGAAGCCTCTAGGTCTCTAGGTGTTTCTAATAAAGTGGCCAGTGAGCGGAAGGTGTTTTAAGTTCTTTTTCAGGGCTGAAACACAAACAGTCGCTGCAGGACAGACTTTCTGGGAAGAAATGTCTCTGAAAACATCAATTTCCTGTCCGAGCATTACTCCCAGGCTACTGCAGTGCTGTTAACACACACACACACACACACACTCACACACACACACTCACACACACACACACACACACACACTTGATATGAGTGACAGAAGGGGTGGAGACAGGCCTCCACACTCCCTGCAGCAGTCAGCTATCAGAAAATCAGGGTTTTGTACAGTGTGGTATTAAAACGTCACTTAAAAACACCAGAGTGTAAGTAGCTGCTCTTCCTCTCCTCCTCCTCCTCCTCCTCCTCCTCGCTCACAGTGAAGAACTCACTCAGGATCCAACACTGAACATGCCCTGAACCATACACTGCACTCTAAGCATAAGGGGTCTATACCGAACCGTCAAGGGTTAACTGTTAAGAACTTGCCAAGACCAAGGACTCTTAACTCCCTGCTAGTGATCATGATGGGCTACAGTTGGTAGCGTCTCGGTGCCATATAATAGGCCTTGTTTTACGGCCCTCATTGGATTGACCACCACATGGGAAAGTCCAAGAAGCTCAGAGCAGATCTGAACCATCAACCTTTACTACAGAAACCCTCAGAAACCTTCAGCTCCGACTAAGCGAGTTGGGCTATGCTAACGTGCTAATGCTGCAACACTGCTGTTGCCAACGATATGGAGCCAATCGGCGAATCCCTAAGCCATTAAGCCCTCCCATGAAGCCCTTCTAGCTTCGGCTAAGTACGGCTCGGCTCGACCCGCCATCCTTTAAGATCCACGGAAGACGAGCGTCCAGACTTTTTACTGTCCTGCACCGAAGTGGAGGAACGAGCTTCCCCTGGGTGTCCGAACAGCAGAGTCCAGCGCTCACTGTCCTCAAACCCAGACTGAAGACCCTCCTCCTCTTCTGGGAGTACTTGGGTGAAGAGTGTAGAGTGTGTGGAGGACTGTGTCTCCAGATTAGAGGATCTTCTGGAGTCTAGTTGCACTAGGCCCAGATTCTAAGCGGTTCGAAGCCTCTGTGCTCTGAATTGTTCGGCCCTGCAGTGGAAAAGTGGCCATAGCGGACACGGGCTGCACTTGTCCAGAGATCAGACTTTGCAGGTTTAAGGCATCAGGCCCAGACTCTCGTGGGTTCTTCCCGCGCTGGCTGGCTGTGAGCTGCTGTAACACACAACCTCCTACTGCAGTGAGAGGAAGAGCAGAGGGAGTTTAGTTGTGGCGCTAATTCTCCACACATTCACAAATAGTATCATAAATATTCGAAAGGGAACAAATTTGCAGACTGAACTCATTAGCCGTGCCTCTCGGAATAGCGTAATTGCATTCAGGAAGGGTTCCTATTTATCTCCTTCGCTGCAGTCATCTTCCAGAAACATCCGTGTGCGCACAGCTGCGGCGGAGGAGACGCTGAACGGAGCTGACAGGCAGCGGCGGGAAGCTTATCCCTGTCAACAGTGTGAGGAATTAGCCTATCGTTAGCCTAATCCCATTTTCTTCCAAAAGAAAACATCAGCTAGCAGCCGTGTGCCATTCCGAACAGTAAGCCCAGGCCTGAAAACTCACACACACACACACACACACACACTGTAGAGTCCTGCTGATCCGCAAGCTGACAGAACCACACCAATCCTACAGATGATGACTTTACTACAGCTGCCTCTCTGCTCTCTTCACATGCGAGAGTGAACCCAGAGCTTTCACAACAAACCACAGAGAGAGTTCAAGTAGCAGAATGCATTCATTAGAAGGGGTGTCCACAAACATTTGGACAGGTAGTGTATTTGATTCACTGGTAAATGATTAGGGGGGAAAGAGTCTCATGCATTCATTAGAAGGGGTGTCCACAAACATTTGGACAGGTAGTGTATTTGATTCACTAGTAAATGATTAGGGAGGAAAGAGTCTCATGCATTCATTAGAAGGGGTGTCCACAAACATTTGGACAGGTAATGTATTTGATTCACTAGTAAATGATTAGGGGGGAAAGAGTCTCATGCATTCATTAGAAGGGGTGTCCACAAACATTTGGACAGGTAGTGCATTTGATTCACTAGTAAATGATTAGGAGGGGGGTAAGTGTCATGCATTCATTAGAAGTGGTGTCCACAAACATTTGGACAGGTAGTGTATTTGATTCACTGGTAAATGATTAGGGGGGAAAGAGTCTCATGCATTCATTAGAAGGGGTGTCCACAAATATTTGGACAGGTAGTGTATTTGATTCACTAGTAAATGATTAGGGGGGGATAGAGTTTAATGCATTCATTAAAAGGGGTGTCCACAAACATTTGGACAGGTAGTGTATTTGATTCACTAGTAAATGATTAGGGGGGGAAAGAGTCTCATGCATTCATTAGAAGGGGTGTCCACAAACATTTGGACAGGTAGTGTATTTGATTCACTAGTAAATGATTAGGGGGGGATAGAGTTTAATGCATTCATTAGAAGGGGTGTCCACAAACATTTGGACAGGTAGTGTATTTGATTCACTGGTAAATGATTAGGGGGGAAAGAGTCTCATGCATTCATTAGAAGGGGTGTCCACAAACATTTGGACAGGTAATGTATTTGATTCACTAGTAAATGATTAGGGGGGAAAGAGTCTCATGCATTCATTAGAAGGGGTGTCCACAAACATTTGGACAGGTAGTGCATTTGATTCACTAGTAAATGATTAGGAGGGGGGTAAGTGTCATGCATTCATTAGAAGTGGTGTCCACAAACATTTGGACAGGTAGTGTATTTGATTCACTGGTAAATGATTAGGGGGGAAAGAGTCTCATGCATTCATTAGAAGGGGTGTCCACAAATATTTGGACAGGTAGTGTATTTGATTCACTAGTAAATGATTAGGGGGGGATAGAGTTTAATGCATTCATTAAAAGGGGTGTCCACAAACATTTGGACAGGTAGTGTATTTGATTCACTAGTAAATGATTAGGGGGGGAAAGAGTCTCATGCATTCATTAGAAGGGGTGTCCACAAACATTTGGACAGGTAGTGTATTTGATTCACTAGTAAATGATTAGGGGGGGATAGAGTTTAATGCATTCATTAGAAGGGGTGTCCACAAACATTTGGACAGGTAGTGTATTTGATTCACTGGTAAATGATTAGGGGGGAAAGAGTCTCATGCATTCATTAGAAGGGGTGTCCACAAACATTTGGACAGGTAGTGTATTTTATTCACTAGTAAATCAAATACACTACCTGTCCAAATGTTTGTGGACACCTCTTCTAATGAGTGCATGAGACTCTTTCCCCCTAATCATTCACTAGTAATTCAAATACACTACCTGTCCAAATGTTTGTGGACACCTCTTCTACTGAATGCATTCTGCTACTTGAATGGAAGTCATAGGAGAAAACCTCATGCCTTCTGCGAGTTGGAAGTTGAAGCTTGGGTGCCACTGGACCTCCCAACAGGACAGTGATCCCAAGCTTTCCGGTGCTTTAGTTTTAACGAGAGATCCTGGAGGGTTCTGAAGAGGCCGTCACAGTCGGCCGACTCGGACCCCATTGAAAATCTTTGGTGTAATCCATAAATCCGATAGATCCATATCATTGAGGGAGGTGGTCTCCGAGTGGTCCGGCAGACTAAGGCACCGACACTATGATCTGAGGATCGCTGGTTCCATCAGCAGCCGGAATCAGAGAGAGCACAATTGGCCTTGCTGTCTCAGGGGTGGGCTGATGGTACTTCCTCCCCACATCACTGCTGGTGTGATGTTGGTCAGCACAGGCATCTGTTAGCTGTCGAAGCTGGGGAGCCGAACTGACCTCTGAGTGCCCTGGATGGCTATGGACTCACTTGTGTTTGAGGACACATGCTAGTTCTATCATTGGGGGCATTGCTAGTATGGTCACTACTGGTATTGGCCTCTAGTCTGCTACAAACTCTAGCTCTGATCTCGGCCCGTGATTTTTCCATGTCTCTGAGCCTGGATTGACACCCGAACATGAACCTGAACTGATGACACTCCGGACGAAAGCTCAGCGATCTGAGATGTGAATATTTAATAACGGGGGGATCGGAAGCTTCGCTGGAAACGCCGGTCAGCTTTTTAAGCGCATGACCGCAATTTTGGCGTCTTGTCGGCCTCGGAGCGGAACAGAAAATCGATTCTACAACACTGAGCTGCTCTAATGAAGACAAAATCAGGCCGGATCCGTACAAAGAGAGTCCGTTTTGCAGCTCGGACCGTCCAGAAATTCAATAGGTTAACTAAATCGGAGCCTCACTCAAACTGGCGCTCATTTATGTTGGAAACATGAAAGTACACGAGGAGCCAAGGCCACTGAGCTACACGGCCGTCTCAATTCAGTATTTATTAAAGTGTCAGTAGTGGAAAAGATAAGAGAGAGAGGGGGGGGGGGGGGGAGAGTCACTCTTTACAGAATAATTTAACGAGAGCAGATATCAGATTGCATGTCCAAATGTTTGTGGACACCCCTTCTAATCGATGCATTTAGCTACTTTAAGCTGCACCCATTGCTGATACGGATGCACTAATGCACAATTATATACACACACACAGCTCGTCAAATCCCTGTAGAGAAAGAAGTACTGCCAATACAATAGGACTATCTGGAGCAGATCAACCATGCCGCCTAATAAAGGTGCACGTATAATAATGCCTAATAAGGCGTGGGCTAGTAGAGGGGTATAAAGCCCCCCAGTATTAAGCTGTGGAGAAGTGGAGGAACTGTGTTTTGAGATGATTTGGAGAGTCAAGGATGAGGTGGGGTGGCGACCATCCAACATGCTGACCTCACTAATAATGCTCCTGTTGCTGAATGCAATCAAAACCTCACAGCAATGCTCCACCAGAATCTAGCAGAATGCATTCCTCTCTGGACAGTAGAGACAGTTACTCCAACAAAAGCAGGATCAGCTCTTTTAATAGCCTTAAATTCAGAAGAAACAATGGGCAATGAGCAGGTGTCCCAATACTTTTGTCCACATAGCGTATGTGTTCCTGCATCTGCATGCATCCAGAAAGACAAGAGCACATGCACATGTTGTAATTAATAACTTCTAATAACTATGTTCTGGACATTGGTGAGGACAGGAAAGCGGTCAACGGGGGGGCTCCTGGAAGCTGAGGCTTTCTGCGTTCTAGCCTGTATGATGGACTCCTGACTTTTGACCAATTTCATGTCATCTAAAGACATTCGTTATAGATATGGCGGCCAACACACTCATAACGGGAGACACATCCTATCCCCTCTGACGTCATCTTACAGACGGAGCATCTAGGACCCAATACAGCGAGCAGTGACCCAAAGCAGCTGCTTGCTAGCACATAATTAATGCTGTATTTTAATAAGCGTTAGCATATTAGGAGCACAATGAGTAGCAGCTCACTCATGGAGTATCAGCGCCAATCACTGGAGGGTACACACCCTCGACTGGTTTAGCTATCATGCTTTGTAGCCGATGTAGCTAGCATGCTACTGGTTAGCCAGCCAAGCTGCCCCACCCCCTTTTTCACAGGGTGTTTTATCTAGTTGTTTTTTATCGCTTTATTATTTTATTTGGATCTCAATAATCTATAATCTAATAAGGTTCACAAAAATAGTCATGTGATAAAAATAATCGAACACAGCAATAAAAATATATATACAGTGTATCACAAAAGTGAGTACACCCCTCACATTTCTGCAGATATTTAAGTATATCTTTTCATGGGACAACACTGACAAAATGACACTTTGACACAATTAAAAAAGTCGTCTGTGTGCAGCTTATATAACAGTGTACATTTATTCTCCCCTCAAAATAACTCTATATACAGTCATTAATGTCTAAACCACCGGCAGCGAAAGTGAGTACACCCCTTAGTGAAAGTTCCTGAAGTGTCAATATTTTGCATGGCCACCATTATTTTCCAGAACAGCCTTAACTCTCCTGGGCATGGAGTTTACCAGAGCTTCACAGGTTGCCACTGGAATGACGACATCACAGAGCTGGCGGATATTCGAGACTTTGCGATCCTCCACCTTCCGCTTGAGGATGCCCCAAAGATGTTCTATTGGATTTAGGTCTGGAGACATGCTTGGCCAGTCCATCACCTTTACCCTCAGCCTCTTTAATAAAGCAGTGGTCGTCTTAGAGGTGTGTTAGAGGTGTGTCATTTTGTCAGTGTTGTCCCATGAAAAGATATACTTAAATATCTGCAGAAATGTGAGGGGTGTACTCACTTTTTTGATACACTGTATATATATATATATATATATATATATATATATATATATATATATATATATATATATGTATATATATATATATATTCATTTATTTTAGTCGGGAATGGGCAATTAATCACATGGACAATTTCACCCAGTACAACGGTCAGGAGAGATGGCGTGTCGGTGGGATGTAGGATGTAGATAACTGCAGCTAATATTTGTTAGCAAGCTAACACACACTAAAGGGCCTAACTAGCTCGACAGCAGATAGCAAGTGCACGATAGCTAGCCTAGCTTTACCTGTTGGTATCAGCTTTATATGCTAGCGTAGCAACGACAATATTATATAACTGGACTTGGAGCTGGAGCTAATGGCCAATTGGAGCCAAGGTGTGATTCACATTTAATAAATAACGTTAAACATTAAACTTATGAGTACGACCGCCGCGTGAAGATGGGTAATTAATCACGGGTGCGATGGAGATAGGATGTGTCACGACACCGCCATGTTCCTGGGACCTGAGTAGTAACACTGCTGTGATTATGCTAACCTGAGTTGTACTGTGGTACAACTCAAATTCAGTGGTCCCTGGTTTATTGGTAGGGCCCTGGGGTCTGGATTAAATGTCCACCTTCATTTACAGCCGCTTTCACACAGTTTCTCCACTTCCATCAGTTACAAGCTGCCAGTCAGAACTAACAGCATATTAACAGCATTAATAACGGCGTGAGAGGGTCCGAGGGTTAAAGCAGGTCACCGATGAAAGGATAAACGCTCAGAGCTCGGGCCGCTGCAGTTCACATAATGAAGGCCGAAAGCTGCTCGCCCGGTCCCTCCTGCCAGAGACGGTTATTGTCCAAATCTGCTCAGTTCTTATTGAACTGTCTTGCTGAGAAATCCTTCCGAAAGCTTTTCTAATGAAGTCTGAATGTGACTCGAGCCGTTAAATTAGCTCAGGAACCGAGGAGCCGCTCAGAGGGCTACCTTAGTTCCAACTTTTCTGAAGACAGACTTCGGGAAAAGGGTTCGTTTCTCTGGTTGGATTCGCAAAGCCTCAAACGTTCAGTTTCTCAGTCTACAAAACAGTCTGTGAAGCACAAACACTGTCCAAATGTTTGTGGACGCACCTTTAAATGAGCCATTCAGCCAACTTTAAGGTTCACCCATTGCTGGACTGCCATGGAATAGGACTATCTAGAGCAGATCAACATCATGACTCTATTGGCACCATGCTGCCTAATAATGCCAGGCGTGGGCTAGTAGAGGGGTATAAAGACCCCCAGAATTGAGCTGTGGAGCAGTGGAAGAGCTGTGTTCTCTGGAATGATGATGGTGGAGGAGCTCCATCCAGTACTTTTGGGATGAGTTGGGATGTTGGGGATGGATGAGGTGGGGTGGTGATCAGCGGGTATCAGTATCAGTGGGTGGAGAAGTCTGTTGGAAGTCATGGCCATCAGTTCCATATCTATGTTGAATGGCAGTCTGTGTATCATTCATCAATACTGTAATGTACAATCTGGCCTGCACACTCAGTCATGTGCTTCCAGCCTTTCCGCCTTTACAGTTATCATGCACAACCAGTCCACCTCACTCACCTCACTGAATTCAGAGCGGGTAGACCTGCCTTGCGCTTGTCGATCAGTGTGTGTGAGCAGTGTGCTAATGTCCCCTTCATACAGAGGGAAAAGGTCAGCCTGAGTGCTCAGGTGAGGGTGTGAATCTTTAAAAGCTGAACGTCTGGAGAGCCTTGTTTTATCACAGCCGTCACACCAAGACCCTCCGCAGTCCGGCCGCGAGCGGTGAGAAACAGAGCCCCAGATCCGACCATGATGCGTTAGGATCTCAAAACAACTACAAATACTTTCTAATAATAATAATAATAATGGTTTATGATGGCTATTGAATATTCCATAACAATGAACTCATCAGATATTTTGCACCAGCATTATTTAATACTAATAATTGAACACAGTGAAGTAATCAGAATTTAATCATCTTTAGTTTACACCGAGCAGCCATAACAATAAACGCACTGATGGCTGAAGTAAACAACTCTGGTGATGATCTGGTTCCAGTAGCTCTTGTCAAGGTGTGGAAGATCAGAATAAACCCAAAAAAACATAAAGTTAGTGGTCAGTGAGAATGTCTACCAGTAATTAACTCTATATAACATTAGAAGAAACCTAAATAAACATAAAGTCAGTGGTCAGTGAGAATGTCTACCAGTAATTAACTCTATATAACATTAGAATAAACCCAAATAAACATAAAGTCAGTGGTCAGTGAGCATGTCTACCTGTAATTAACTCTATATAACATTAGAATAAACCCAAATAAACATAAAGTCAGTGGTCAGTGAGAGTGTCTACCTGTAATTAACTCTATATTACATTAGAAGAAACCCAAATAAACATAAAGTCAGTGGTCAGTGAGAGCGTGTATCTGTAATTAACTCCATATAATATTAGAAGAAACCCAAATAAACATAAAGTCAGTGGTCAGTCAGAGTGTCTACCTGTAATTAACTCTATATAACATTAGAATAAACCTAAATAAACATAAAATCAGTGGTCAGTGAGAGTGTCTACCTGTAATTAACTCTATATAACATTAGAATAAACCCAAATAAACATAGTCAGTGGTCAGAGAGAGTGTCTACCTGTAATTAACTCTATATAACATTAGAATAAACCCAAATAAACAGTCAGTGGTCAGTGAGAGTGTCTACCTGTAATTAACTCTATATAACATTAGAATAAACCCAAATAAACATAAAGGCAGTGGTCAGTGAGAGTGTCTACCTGTAATTAACTCTATATAACATTAGAATAAACCCAAATAAACACAAAGCCAGTGGTCAGTGAGAGTGTCTACCTGTAATTAACTCTATATAACATTAGAATAAACCCAAATAAACATAAAGTCAGTGGTCAGTGAGAGTGTCTACCTGTAATTAACTCTATATAACATTAGAATAAACCCAAATAAACATAAAGTCAGTGGTCAGTGAGAGTGTCTACCTATAATTAACTCTATATAACATTAGAATAAACCCAAATAAACTTAAAGTCAGTGGTCAGTGAGAGCGTCTACCTGTAATTAACTCTATATAACATTAGAATAAACCCAAATAAACATAGTCAGTGGTCAGTGAGAGTGTCTACCTGTAATTAACTCTATATAACATTAGAATAAACCCAAATAAACATAAAGTCAGTGGTCAGTGAGAGTGTCTACCTGTAATTAACTCTATATAACATTAAAATAAACCCAAATAAATATAAAGTCAGTGGTCAGTGAGAGTGTCTACCTGTAATTAACTCTATATAACATTAGAATAAACCCAAATAAACTTAAAGTCAGTGGTCAGTGAGAGCGTCTACCTGTAATTAACTCTATATAACATTAGAATAAACCCAAATAAACATAGTCAGTGGTCAGTGAGAGTGTCTACCTGTAATTAACTCTATATAACATTAGAATAAACCCTAATAATCATAAAGTCAGTGGTCAGTGAGAGTGTCTACCTGTAATTAACTCTATATAACATTAGAATAAACCCAAATAAACATAAAGTCAGTGGTCAGTGAGAGTGTCTACCTGTAATTAACTCTATATAACATTAGAATAAACCCAAATAAACAAATAGCAAGTGGTCAGTGAGAGTTTCATGATTATTGGACTAATGCTCTTTTAGAGCATTAGTCCAATAATCATGAAACTCTCATTGACCACTTGCTATATGTTTATTTGGGAAGGAAGTTAATGACTTCCATTGAAAGTTAAAGGTTCTGACATATAAAGGAAAGAATAGCAAAACTGTGTGAAATTTGTTAAAAAGTAATAAAATCAGTTAAAATAGCTTTTCTTATGTTATTAAATCCTAAAACTTCACTTCACTTCGCTGAGAGGTTGAGGTGATGACATTCCCATCACTTAACTCCTGCTCTCCACCTGGTTCTCTCAGAGCTATTGGCTTTGATTTCTAATCATGTGGAACGCTCTATAATTGGACGGGAGATTTGTGTGAAGTGGGGGAGTGGATCTTGAGCAGGGGAGTTCATAAAGTCTCAGAAGCCTCAAATGAACTGAGAGAAAATGAAGTCTATATTAGCTCTCACTCCGTTCACTCCACTCCAGATCCAGCGTATTCTAGCGGCTCACCTGGAGAAAGCTCCTGATCAATAATGAGGATTGTCTTATTGTCATTTTGATTGATTTGAACAAGCACTTAATCTTTGTTATCTCCTTTAGGCCTCTGAGGTTTTATCTGTACCTGGACATTACTATTTAGAGTGTTTTCTCTAAAAATCAATCAAATCCTTGCTTCATTTAAGTGTCTTTCTCACAGATGTTTCCTATTTAATATTGAAAGTCTTTTCTGGCATGTTCAACTGGACATTATTTAGCTAATTAAATAAATTATGAAAACTTCAGCTGATTAGCCTAATTTAAATATTTTTTGTACATTATTTTAAACAATGTTTAAATATTATATTTATTTTAAAAACTCACTATAGTACAGCTTCCACTCTTTTAATTGAGTTAGATTGGGATACAGTACCATACTTTCACTATAGTACAGTTTCAGCTCTTTAATTGGGTTAGATTGGGGTACAGTACCATACTTTCACTATAGTACAGTTTCAGCTCTTTAATTGAGTTAGATTGGGATACAGTACCATACTTTCACTATAGTACAGTTTCAGCTCTTTAATTGAGTTAGATTGGGATACAGTACCATACTTTTACTATAGTACAGTTTCAGCTCTTTAACTGAGTTAGTTTGGGGTACAGTACCATACTTTCACTATAGTACAGTTTCAGCTCTTTTAATTGAGTTAGATTGGGATACAGTACCATACTTTCACTATAGTACAGTTTCTGCTCTTTAACTGAGTTAGTTTGGGGTACAGTACCATACTTTCACTATAGTACAGTTTCAGCTCTTTTAATTGAGTTAGATTGAGATACAGTACCATACTTTCACTATAGTACAGTTTCAGGTCTTTTAATTGAGTTAGATTGGGATACAGTACCATACTTTCACTATAGTACAGTTTCAGCTCTTTAATTGAGTTAGATTGGGATACAGTACCATACGTCCACTATAGTACAGTTTCAGGTCTTTTAATTGAGTTAGATTGGGGATACAGTACCATACTTTCACTATAGTACAGTTTCAGCTCTTTAATTGGGTTAGATTGGGGTACAGTACCATACCTTCACTATAGTGCAGTTTCAGCTCTTTTAATTGAGTTAGATTGGGATACAGTACCATACTTTCACTATAGTACAGTTTCAGCTCTTTAATTGGGTTAGATTGGGGTACAGTACCATACTTTCACTATAGTACAGTTTCAGCTCTTTAATTGAGTTAGATTGGGATACAGTACCATACTTTCACTATAGTACAGTTTCAGCTCTTTTAATTGAGTTAGATTGGGTTACAGTACCATACTTTCACTATAGTACAGTTTCAGCTCTTTTAATTGAGTTAGATTGGGTTACAGTACCATACTTTCACTATAGTACAGTTTCAGCTCTTTTAATTGAGTTAGATTGAGATACAGTACCATACTTTCACTATAGTACAGTTTCAGCTCTGTAATTGAGTTAGATTGGGGTACAGTACCATACTTTCACTATAGTACAGTTTCAGCTCTTTAATTGAGTTAGATTGGGATACAGTACCATACTTTCACTATAGTACAGTTTCAGCTCTTTTAATTGAGTTAGATTGAGATACAGTACCATACTTTCACTATAGTACAGTTTCAGCTCTTTAATTGAGTTAGATTGGGATACAGTACCATACTTTCACTATAGTACAGTTTCAGCTCTTTAATTGGGTTAGATTGGGATACAGTACAGCTCTTTTAATGGCAGTGTGTGTATGGATGTAGTGATGACTGCAACACTTAGCAGGTTAGATGGCGCTACAGAGCAAGTGTGGCTCTGTAAAGCTCTTGGTCTAAAGGCCTTGGGGCTGAAACTGCTTCCGTAATTATCATTCCCAGCGGGATGCAGCGCCGGAGCAGAAAATTAAACAGTTGGCAGCCGAACTGGAACAAATAAATCAAAAGTGAAATGCTTATAAAGAGGCTTGATTAGCCCGGCTCTCAGAGTGAATCCTATCTGACACAAGCAGAGATCAGAGTTGACAGCAGGGGAGGACCGCACCTATTTACTGTTATTAGAAGAAAGGGAAGATGAAGCAGCATCTCTTAGATGCTTTTGACCCTCAGACACACTACACACAGAATTCTTCAGATTAACGGTAGACTATGTGTCCAAATATTTAAGGACACTCCTTCTAATGAATGCATTCAGCTACTTTAAGTTGCACCTATTGCCATTGACACAGATGTGCAAATGCACACACACACATAGCTTGTCTAGTCCCTGTAGAGAAGTACAGCCAATAGAATAGGACTCTCTGCAGGAGCAGTTAAACATGAACCTATCGGCACCATGCTGCCTAATGCCAGGCGTGGGCTAGTGGAGGGGTATATATAAAGCCCCCCAGCATTGAGGAGCTGTGGAGCAGTCGAAGAGAACTGTGCTCTCTGGAATGATGGATGGTGGAGCTCCATCCAGTAATTTTGGGATAAGTTGGGGAGTTGAGGGAGGAGGTGGGGTGGTGATCACCATCAACATCCTGACCTTACTAACACTTTTGTCATTGAAAGCAATCAAATCCTCACAGCAGTTCTCAACGCTCCACAATCTAGTAGAAAGTCTTCTTCTCTGGACAGTAGAGACGGTTACTTCACCAAAAGCAGGTGAAACTCTTTTTAATAGCCTTGATTTCAGAATAAACAGTGAATAAGCAAGTGTCCACATACTTTTGTCGATAGTGTATTTGTTATATATGCCTTATATGCATTATATATTGGTCATTTGAAATATTATATATGAGATATTATTAGATGTATATATCTATAGAGTAAATATTGCAGTGAAATATAGTACCATATCCAAATGTAAGTATTTATCAACAGACAAAATATAAGCAAAAATAAAAAATGGAAAATGCTGCTTGCAGAAATATTCATTAGATAGATTAGCACCTGGTAGAAGCACCACCAACAGATGTAAGTGTTTCCACCAGCTTTGCTGGTCTGCTCCAGATTGCTCACATCTCAGGTTGACCGGGATGACCCGTATAGGCCTCAATTTTCACACATTGCCACAGATTCTTGACTGGACCGAGGTCTGAACTTTGACTTGACCATTGCAGAGCATTCACCTTGGAATCACCTTGGGTCCTACTGAAAGGTGACATTTCTTCCCAGCTTTACTTTCAAAGCAGAACTGAATCATCTTGTCCTGCACCTCCCTGTATTTCCCCAGAAGATGCCCACAAACACAGAGACGCTTCCACTCCCAAAACATCATGGTAGCAGATTTTGGCCAAATTCTCCATCACAGTCTCATCGGGCCACAAAACCTTCTCCCACCTTCTAGCTAAGTCCAGGGCTAAAAACTAGGAGGGCTCTAAGAGCCTGAGACTGACAGGGGCCCTAAAAACTGTATGAATTGAGTATTTGGTCAAAACTGTTTGAGTTTGGGGGCTCCCAGGTGGTCGCTGGTTCGTATCCCTAGCAGCATTGGCAGCCTGGGCCTCGGGAGAGGGCATTTGGCCTCGTTCTCTCTAGGGTGGGTAGATGGCGCTCTCCCCCACATCACTCTAGTGCAGCGCTGGCCGGGTATACATTGGTCTTGCATGTGATTGGGTCTACATTGGTCTTGCTGGGTAATTGCCAATCTAAATTGGGGAGAAAACAGGTGATAAATCAGAAATAAATAAATAAATTAATTAATTAATTAATTTGAGTTGAGTTGTGAGGCCCAGTGTAACATCCTTTCATGGGCCCCAAAATCCCTTACATCACCCATGGCTAAGTCACCCCAAAGCTTCTTCAGTGATGGCTACAATGATGCAGACCAGCTGCAAGCACAGCTCTTCATACTGTTGACTGGTGCATCCTCACCTCAGAGGTCAGTCTCACCCACTGACCTCTGCAGCTCCTGACTGATGGCCTCTTTGTGGATCGTCTAGGCAGTGTGTGGTAGCTTCCAGACCCTCACAGCTGATCCAGCAGTGAAAGATCACTGGGAGACCCAGACACTTGGACTCAGCTGCAGATTTACAGTCTGACCAGTGGCGCTAGACTTAAGGGGGCTTTTGTAAGTCAACTTTGTGTGTCTCATTAGGTCACTACCATATAACGAGGAGCTTCCCCAGCATAAAGGGTTAAATAAGCAAGCAGCTTTCCTCAGTTCAGTCCTTTCGTCACTGAAATCGTTGAAGGCCGGCCTGAGGTGAAGCATCAGCGTGTTTGTAATTCAGACAAATCTGATGATTGTAAGATCATTCCTACAAAATCTGAACATTTTGTCCTGAAAATGTATGAAAACAAGCAACGCCAGGGACACACACAGCGGCACACACCCAGCACACACACACAGGAAAAATCCATACCCATCTGACAGTGCTGATGAAGGCGGTTACTGTTTGGACTGGAGCTGACTGTATCCACAGACTGAGTCAATACCTGCACAAACACACACACACACACACACTCACACACACACACACACACACACTCACACTCACACTCACACACTTCTCAAGAGTGAAACACAGTCACAAGAAATACAGTTTTTATAGAGTAGTACACACACAGTGGGTCGGTTCTGCTATGCTACTATCCTACAAAAGAGACCAAAAAGGGAAGATGGGGCCACACATCACACAGAGACTCACTTCTGCACAGTTTAATACACAGTTACTGTTTATTTAGTAGAATAACATATATATACAAAACAAAATAATTTACAGCACATTTTACATATTTAAATAAAATATATTTTATTAATTCATTTTTTGGTAATTTATTATTATATATTATTACTATTATATCTATAATATTAGAATTATTTTGTTTTGTTATTTTGTAATTTTTCTATTACATTTTAGAGTATCTTAACTTTAAGTTGTTTATTTTGATTAAATTGTTTATTGTTTATTTATTTTGTTGAGCGTCTTGTGGCTTTTAATTTATTTTGTTGTTTAATTTATTTATTTATTTTATATTTGATCTCCTACCTCTGGTTTTATTTATTTCATTCTGGTTTAATTAATTATATATCTATAAATATTTATTTATTTGGTGTTTTTTTTTCTTGTTTATTTAATTTCATCTTCATTTTAAGTTGTTTATTATTTATCGTTTGCATATTATATTCTAAAACATATTTTGGCTTTTTTATTTGGTTTGTTTTTTAAATTGAAATATGTTTTCTTATTTTACATACATTTGATCTTTTGACTCTGGTCTTTTGACATTGATTTTATTCTGGCTTATTTATTTATATTTCTATATTTTATATATATTCTATATTTATATATATATATTGTTGTTGTTTCTGTTACTAATTAAGTTGATTCTTGTCCTTACTGTTGTTCATTTGTTGATTTTAACAGATTTTTTATTTCTTTTTTTTTCTTTCTGTCTCTGTTTATTGTAAAATTTGCTTTGTCGACCTCGGAGTCTTGGTTCCTCTCAAGGTTTCTTCGTCTCGACCTGAGGGAGTTTTTCCTTGCCACTTTGTTGCTCGGACCCGGAGCTCTGTAAAGCTGCTTTGGGACAACATTGTAGAATTGATTTAAACGCTCAGCTAAATTCAAAATGGGTCAACCTCCCTGTATTTCTGAGTAAAAATAAGGCTTGATTGATTGATTGATTGATTGATTGATTGATTTATTAAACACCATTTTCCTCATGACAGACACTTCAGAGTCCTTAGGGAAGACTCTTGTTCTATATTGTCTGATCTGTCATGAAAGAGCTCTGGATAAGAACATCAGACAAATGTTAATGTAATTATTTCTCCCAAATATTCATTTTATTAAATAAACAAACATAATTGTGTAGGAATTAGCAGGAAATGTCAGATTTGTTGTTCACATCTACAGCACCTTTACAAGCCTGTGTTGAACAGCTATAAACACTGTAGCACAAGTCAACCATATCCCTATCCTAATCCTGCACACTGCATTCAGTCAGTCATATTTTCTGTATATTTCATGTGTATGTTTTTATTGATTATCTTTATACATTTTATAATACACTGTTTCATTGGTGTTTTTGATCTTTTTGGATATTTGTATTGTATTTCATCTTTTATTTGATCCACCCTGTTTATTATCTTGATTTTCTGTGTGACCAGACAGTAATCAAAGCATTTCACCACTTGCTGAATCATGGATGACCGTGCATGGGGCCAATAAACTTGCATTTGACTTGTAGTTGAGTTACACTATATGGACAAAAGTATTGGGACACCTGCTTTTTCGTTTTTTCCTCCGAATTCAGAGCACCAAAAATAGTTTCTCCAGCTTTTGTTGGAGTAACTGTCTCTACTCTCTGTGGAGGAGCATTGCTGTGAGGATTTGATTGCATTCTGCAACAGAGCGTTACTGAGGTCAGGATTTTTGATGAGCACCACCCCACCTCCCCAATCCTCAACTCCTCAACTCATCTCATCCAAAAGTGCTGGATGGACCAACCATCATTCCAGAGAACACAGCTAAATGCTGGGGGGCTTTATAGCCCCCTCTAGCCCATGCCTGGCATTAGGCAGCATGGTGCCAATAAGTTCATGACGGGCAGTACCTCTCTACAGGGACTATTATGACATTAGGTAGCTAAATGCATTCATTAAAAGGGGTGTCCACAAACATTTGGACATAGGATGTATGTGCACAAATAGCCCTTCAGGGGTACTTTGAGCATTGTCCACCATTCATAGCATACTTGCTGCTTTTTACATTTATTTTATGTGTATTTATTTAAACTGGTAGCTCATTGATTTGACTGCTGAACCCGCAGTGGGGGGAGGGGGGGGGACGGAAACGCACCGATCGATCGTCTGCATGGCAACACTTGGCCTTTCTCTCTGCTAATACAGATAAACTAGAGGCAGTCTTAACTGAGAGCCTGACTAATATCCACTCAGTTACTGAACACCACTGTTAACACCCACACGAGCTTCAGGCCTATCGACCCAAATGAGCCCCCGAGCTGTTTACAGGGGGCTGTTCACACCATCCACCAACCTGCAGGACCTGCAGTGGAGTTACAGCATCATTCATATCCTTCAGGAGGATCTTTATCCTGGATCCTGGAGCTGATCATCTTCGTCATGCCCTTTCGCCATCAAACATGATGAGCCAAAACATTATAACCACTCACAGGTGAAGGTAGTTGACATATTGGACGTGGTGAAAATGGGCAGCGTGACGACCTGGGATACTCTGACAAGGGTCAGGAGGTCTGAGTCGGAGGGTCTCCCAAGCGGAAAAGTTGGTGGTGGGCTCCAGATCAGAAGGTTGAGTAACTATCAAAACTGGTCAGAGCTTTTGAGGCATCCAAAGAGCTCATTAAGGCGAATCCCATCCCATGGGCTGCTGTGGTAGTCTCGGAAATGCCTAATGATGGTCACAGGAGGAACGGTCGCAATGCAGCTCTACCTTCCAAATGACAGGACTTCAGGTCAGGTCAGGTGCAGCACATCAGCATATCTGGAGGATTATTCTGGAGGAGTCTGGAGTCTTATTTAAACCTCAGATGTTTAGTCTGGTCTGCTCTTGATTGATGGTTGAAGTGAGGGGTGAAGAAGATCTCCACCATGGTCAGATCCAAAGAGCTCACTGAGGCCTTCAGAAAGAAGACCCCTGACTATATCTATATAAAAACACTGACCTTAATGACCTCAATAGCATGGGAGAGAAGAAATATCTAGCTAGATTGCTAGCTAAGTAGCTACAATCATTAGCATCAAACCCAATTGGCACCTAAACAGCATCTGCAAGTTGGCTCATATTACCTAACAAAGGTCTGCTAGCAGTGTTAGGTCATGTCCTAATAATAAAGGTGCTCCAATAAGGTTCGGAGGAGTGTAAAGACCCTTGAAATTGGTAAAGAACCTTAAAACCCTGACCTTCTAAACTCAGTAAGGTTCTTCATACATATATTTCTTATACAAAGATGGTTCTTTATGGAAACAGAAATGGTTACATTTACATTTATGGCATTTAGCTGATGCTCTTATCCAAAGCGACTGTTAGGAGTCTTGCCCAAGGACTATTATTGGTGTAGCTCAGCATAGTCACCCAGACTGACCCACCCAACCTAAACTGTTCTTCTACAGCAGGGGTATTGAACTCAAATTTGATAAAAGGTCTAGCTGATCTAGTTGGTCAAACTTCCTTAAGCCAAGGTCCAGAACATCCTAATGTCTAACCTGCATTATGATTCAGTGCCGTATCCTGTTACTACTGAAGTAGCCTGGTCGTTTTATCAGCATTTATGTAGATCAACACCAGGCTATCCAATCAAATTACAGCTCAGTTTCAATTCAGCAAATTTCAACTGTAATAATGCCCAGATCTGACTGTCTGAGCAGCGTCACATGTGATATTTACAGCCCATGTGATTGGTCTGTGAGACTAGAAACTCCAGTTGCAATCAAACACTCAAAGCTGAATAGTTCTCAGGGCTTGGAGTGGTCCAGCGGACCCTGATGGCTGCCTGCCATCAGGCAGTTCTTCAAAAAAAGAGGCGGTGGCTGGTCTTCTGGCATGTGTCAGTCCTAACCCTCCCAGTGCTGGGGGCTTCTCTCTTGATAGGGGGGAGAAGTAATGGGTTGAGCAATCTGTAATAGTGAAGGTAAATTAGGTGACCCCCCCCCTCCACCCCCTAAAATGAAACAGGTCCAAGTTATGATATGATAGGACAGCATCTGGGTCTGGACCTGGACTGCAGTCCGCCTATTAGTAACCTAATTTCTACGGCATCACTGAGAGATCCCTTGTAGCACCAGCTGGGAAACCTTAATCTGCACCTCGAAACAAGCGAAAGAAGAACTGGTGAAGTGCTGGGTCGTGGTTTTGCTGCATTACTCTGTAATTTCATTGCTGTTCAGATCCATTAGAGGCCTTTCTAAGCAATTCCGGCTTTCTAGACATCACTGGGGGACGGGGCGTGGAGAGAGGAAGGCCTAGACTGGTAAATCTGAAGTCTGTGAAGTAACTCCTGGGTTATAATCAGGCTGACACGGCAGTACGACGTTCTGTAGATATTAATTTAAATACAAACACTCTGAAAGATGGATGGATGCAGCAATTACTGCCTAATCTCACACGTTCCTTCAGAGCTGCTTCTTTAAATTCATTATCTATTCAAAAGACAAAGCCTTTCACCCAGCGGAGCGACGGCAGAAAGACAAACCCGCCATTCTTATTCTCTCCCCATAGAGCAGATAAAGAGCAGCACAATAACAGGGAAGGTAGTGGAGGGAGGGGCGGGGGTATCGTTACTCCCTGGAAAACATGCCTGTAAAGTTTCAGGAACATTAACATCATGGAAGCGTTTGAAGAAACCTTCCCAAACCTAAAAATAATAAAAAAACGAAAAGTATTGGGACACCTGCTTAGTCACTGTTTCTTCTGAAAGCAATGGTGTTAATCAGTTAGTGAGGTCAGGATGTTGGATGATGGTGATCACCACCCCACCTCATCATCCCCAACTCATCCCAAAAGTACTGGATGGAGCTCCACCATCCATCATTCCAAAGAACACAGTTCCTCCACTGCTCCACAGCTCCTCAATGCTGGGGGGCTTTATACCCCTCTAGCCCACGCCTGGCATTAGGCAGCAGGGAGCCAATAGACTCATGTTAGTGATAGACAAGCTGTGTGAGTGTGCATTTGCACATATGTGTCAGCAATGGGGATAACTTAAAGTAGCTGAATGCATTATTCTCTCTCTCTCTCTCTCTCTCTCTCTCTCCTGCTTTAATTGAAGCTAGTTTTCTCCTTAGTTCTTACTGTTTCTCCTTCTCTCTGTATAAATCACCAAAAGTACGACAGCACCCCTGCAGAAACGCTGGGGAAAGCACACACACACACACACACTCATTATTAATGAACAGTCTGAAAGCCACTGAAGCGTGGTCAGTGTGAAACCGAGTGGCTTCTGTGACTGAACTACAGATTTATAATGAAACATGCAGTGACGCCCAACAGCGTACAGCTTATACTCCTGCAGTCCTCTGATGGGGGCCTGAGAGTGGAGGGGATGGGAGTGATGGGGGCCTGAGAGTGGAGGGGATGGGAGTGATGGGGGCCTGAGAGTGGAGGGGAAGGGAGTGATGGGGGCCTGAGAGTGGAGGGGATGGGAGTGATGGGGGCCTGAGAGTGGAGGGGATGGGAGTGATGGGGGCCTGAGAGTGGAGGGGATGGGAGTGATGGTGGCCTGAGAGTGGAGGGGATGGGAGTGATGGTGGCCTGAGAGTGGAGGGAATTAAAGTGATGGGGCAAAAGGTGGGACTGAGACTGATCAGGTATGAAAGTGATGGACCTGAAAGTGATGTGGATGGAGAATGATGGGGACAGAGAGTGATGGGGACAGAGCATGATGGGAACAGAGAGTGACGGGGACAGAGAGTGATGAGAATTGAGAGTGATGAGGACTGAGAGTGAAGGGGACTGAGAGTGATGATGACAGAAAGCGATGGGGACAGAAAGTGATGGGGTCTAAGAGTGTTGAGGACTGAGAGTGACGGGGACAGAGGGTGATGAGAATTGAGAGTGATGAGGACTGAGAGTGATGAGGACTGAGAGTGATGAGGACTGAGAGTGATGGGGAGTGAGAGTGATGGGTATCAGAGACTAATGAGGACTGAGAGTGATGGGGACAGAGAGTGATGGGGACAGACAGTAATGGAGACAGATAGTGATAGAGACTCAGAGTGATGTGGACAGAGAGTGATGAGGACTGAGAGTGATGGGGACAGAGAGTGATGGGGACAGAGAGTGATAGAGACTCAGAGTGATAGAGACTCAGAGTGATGTGGACAGAGAGCGATGTGGACAGAGAGTGATGGGGACAGAGACTAATGAGGACTGAGAGTGATGGGGACAGAGAGTAATGGAGACAGAGAGTGTTGAGGATTGAGAGTGACGGGGACAGCGAGTGATGGGGACAGAGAGTGACGAGCATTGAGAGTGGTGGGGATTGAGAGTGATTAGGATTGAGAGCGATGTGGACAGAGAGTGATGAGGACAGAGACTAATGAGGAATGAGAGTGATGGGGACAGAGAGTGATAGAGACTCAGAGTGATAGAGACTCAGAGTGATGTAGACAGAGAGCGATGTGGACAGAGAGTGATGGGGACAGAGACTAATGAGGACTGAGAGTGATGTGGACAGAGAGTGATGTGGACAGAGAGTGATAGAGACTCAGAGCGATGTGGACAGAGAGCGATGAGGACCGAGGACAGTGTTAATAGGTTAAGCACGGTGGTGGTAGCATCATGCTTTGGAACTGGTTGCACAAAGTAGCTGAAATAAAGAAGACAGACTGGGAGGACCACCTCAGAATTCTCCAGAATGACCTCAATCCCACATCTTAAGGTGAAACCTTTGAAATAATTGGCTCTTCCAATAGGACAATCACCCCAAACATATATCAAAGGTGGTTGTGGAATGGATAAAGTGGGCAACAATAAAGCTTCAGGAGAGACCTTCTCAACTGTCCAACTGCCAAGAAGAGCGGTCCAATATCCAGCTAGAGTTCTGCAAGAAGCGTGTTGATGGCTACCAAAAGGGACATCGGATCAAATAGCAGTGTGCTGTACATACTGTGTCATTTTGACCCATCACTGCACCATGACTCTCATGTCCACGATGAGCGTCTGTAAACTTCCCATTGCAGCTGGTTTTCCTTGACTCCTCCCAGCAGATCCACCACATGATATACACAAAATAAAGGTGCTACATAAGGTTCTATAATTCTATTGAAGAACCCCTTTTGGTTGTCTGTAAAAGGAGCTGTGAGCGTGAAGAACCTTTAAATTTGACCTCTTTAAACCCTTAAACCCACCACTGCAGCAACAGTGTCCAAATACTTTTGTCTACACAGTGTATCTCTTTTTTATGAATGGTTCTTTATGTAACCATCAATGGTTCTTCTTTGGCATTGTAGGACTTTTATGTTTTAGAGTGTAGCCCACAAAGATCACGGCGATGGCCTTTCAGTGCTTTTTTACTTAAAGTAGTAAAAGTAGGGCAGGGTACGGACAGGTGGGTGGGCAGCTGGGTACAGGTTGGCGGTGGGCAGCGGACCTCCCATCCATCCCGGCATCCGGCTGCTGAATTCTGCAGTAAAGTGTATAGGCAACGAGTGGCGGACACGAGGGAGGGCATTTAGTTGCCAGGTTTAGCTTTAGCTTTAGCTCTCCAGGTTGCTCAGACTTGTGATTGGTCAGGGTAATGCTGATGTAACATTGACCCACTTTTAGGGCCGCCCATTCCACATGGAGAGGAGAGCAATGCTGGTGAAATCCAGAAATCCAGCAGACGTTTATTAGACTTTGGATGATCTCCATAACACAGACTTTTACACTAGGGGTCCTGAGGAGCCAGACCACCTTCATCAGACAGAAATCTCTGATTTTGGTTCCCCGGGACTTCTAATTTCAAAGTCAAAGGTGAGATAAACGACCCATAAACAACCCTGATGTGTCAACTTTACTCAGGAAGCCCCTCTGTTTAAGAGGTTTGCTGATATTCCGCAACGTTGCTCTGGTTTCCAGCCAGCAGGGCTGAACTACAGGAGCTAAAGAGACTAGACAGATCAGTGTAGTCAGCCTCTACCACCTCACTGCGGCGTCTCGGGTCTCTGGGGGGGTCGAGACGTTGCTTTTTCCAGCGTCAGCCCTTTCTCCGCGTTAATGAGCCCGTTCTGAGCTGGTAACTAATGCATAAAGAAAATGAGTCATCTGGTGTCTACTCACCGTTGGCGCAAACTTCGTACGGCTCGCATAGATCATCTTCAAAGAGACAACCTGAAAAAAAAACACACACACACACATCCCAGTCATTAGAGGGGCAGAGAAATGGCAATAAAAACAATATGAGACAATGAATTTACAATGCGGCAGATCCAATAAAGCTTGGCAGCGGTTATGACAGGCCTGAGCGCTGCGGGCAGCTGTGTATCAATATGTCATCATTATAACAAGCCTATAAAGAGAACGGTGGTTATACACACATTAATGATCCACAAAGAAGAAGGGAAGATCTCTAAACTGTATTATATTAGAGCGAATCTTCATAACGGGGGAAATTTGTGTTGCGATGAGATGCAGTTAGCACAGGAAATGTGCCAAAGCGTTTCTTTCTTCGTTAACATGATTTATGAGAAAATACTCTTTATTTAAGTGATTATTTTCATTTCCTTTTTATTGTCGGGATTATTTGTGTTTACATATGATGTATTTATAACAATATTTTTAAAAAGTCTATTTTTATACAGTTATACAGAGTCTGAGCTACCACCCCATCACACCCCGTTCTGTCCTTAAGTAATACATTACTGGTGCTGCTTAACACTCCGGGCCCTGTCTTACCCCCTGCTTGAGGTGAGTCGTGATGCTCACCGCTATCTTACACAGTCTATTTCCACTGGTTTAAACAGCAGCAGCGCTGCTTGTGAATATCTCTACGCTGATGGGCGTGGTGGTCTCGAAATGAGGGGTGTTCAGGTCAGTTTCTGGAGTATTGCTGTGTATCTCAGCAGCAGAAACACAGCAGGAGCTCCACTGACTGAAAACAGGCCAGGCAGACGTTCGTCAACAGTCAGACGTTTGTTGCTATCTCAGCAGTGAATTGTCAACACAGGCGTGTGCAGCCCGACGCTCGTACACCCCCCCACGCTTTACACCACTGAAATAGCAACCCGCCAAGGTCAGTCTGACCGCACCTGGCTCTTTTCCCGTCGTTACCATAGCAAAGACACACAGGCACGCCCAAAATCAAACTGCGCCAAAAGATCGCTAAAATAGGGCCCTCCAAGGCAGGACCTAGGGCTTTTAAGGGGTTAAATGACATCACAACGAGGTTGAAGTGTTCATGCACTGAGCATAGGGGGGGAGGGAGAGGGGGCTTTGACTTAAACCCAGTAGGGCAAGGTACGGGTGGGTGGCAGCCAGCGGGTCTCCCCAGCTACAGTGCTGCATGAGGACCTCCCGTACCACCCCATCACACTAATAATGCACTGTTGCTTTAAATTACAAAAGGTGCATGTATTTGTCACTGTACTGCTCCCGAGGAGCAGAGAGGGTAAAGGGCCTTGCTCAAGGGGCCAACAGTGGCAGCTTGCCGAGCCTGGGAATCGAACCCACAACCCTGTTATCAATAGCCCGGAGCTGTAATCGCTGAGCCACTACTGCCCCACTAGAAATCATTCAAACTGAATGGCAGGTCTGGAACCTGACCACATAAAGAACTGTGGCTATTCTAGGATGAAATTTACCACCCCATCGCGCTTTATTGTAGATATGGCTCCCATGTCTGAATAAAAATGCTGATATTTAAAGTGTCTTTTTTATTTATTTGTAATTTATGTTGTAGATTTTAATGCACAGCTTAAAAGTGATTAGATGAATGCCATCAAATCCTCACTGCAATGTTCCAAAACCTAGCGTAAGGCCTTTGCAGAAGAGTAGAGTCTGTTCCTGCAGCAAGTTCAACAAGTTCCCCATCACTACCCCTGCTTTTAAAAGCAGCTCTAGAGGAGCAGGTGTCTACAAACTTTTGGACATGTAGTGTAGGCCCATATATAAGACACTGTGGTCCAAGTGCCTTCAAGCTAGACCACCAATCTGAACCACATTACATTCAAATCCATCCTTCCATCTTCTTATCTGCTGGACTGGGCCACAGTGGGTCTGGAGAATACACAGAATCACTGAGTGCAGGGCAGGAACCCCCCTGGAGAGGGCGCCAGTCTATCACAGGGTAACTCACACACACCCAGAGGGAACTTTAGCATAGGTAGTTCCCCTGACCTGTGGGTTTGGGAGGCAGGAGGAAATATAAGAGGTTCTTGGAGGAAGCCCGCAGAGACATGTGGAGAACTTGTGGACTCCAGGCCCTGAAACAGAAAAGCAGCCCAATCCGTGATTCTGCCTCCACCATGCTTCACAGCTGGGAGGCGGCTTTGGTGCATTCCCGTTTTGTCTTATCTGTCAATGAAACGTTTTCCCAGAAGCATTCCAGAACATAAAGGTGGTCTGATTGAACTTGAGATGTGCAATTTATTAATTTATTGATTTGAAAATAAATTATTAATAATATAATAATAATAATATATTTATGTTTTTATGACAGCAGTGGCCTGGTCAGGCAATGTCATGTCCTCACAAAGGTAGAAATACAACTAAAATGTCACACACACACACACACACTGTTTGTGAGCAGGACGGGCGCGCTCACACAGAGAAATGGCCCGTCTCCGTGGAGATAACACTGAGAGGGACGTCTTGGATGACAGGAGGAAAAGCTTTGAAGTACATCCAAGCTGAGTGGCTGTGTGTGTGTGTGTGTGTGTGTGTGTGTGTGTGTGTGTGTGTGTGTGTCCAGAGAACCTTTAACAGCTTTTTAGCAATAAAACACAAAGGCGAGACAGAACGTCCTCAAGAGGAACAGAATTACCACCCCTCGCTCTCTCTCTCTCTCTTTCTACTTCAAAAGCATTGGGACAAAAGTATTGGGACACCTGCTCATCCAGTGTTTCTTCTGAAATCATGGGAATTAAAAGAGCTGATCCTGCTTTTGTTGAAGTAACTGTCTCTACTGTCCAGAGAGCTGTTCTGCTTTCTTCCACTGCTCCACAGCTCAATGCTGGGGGGCTTTATACCCCTCCTCTAGCCCACGCCTGGCCTGGCATTAGGCAGCATGATGGCCAATAGGATCATGATGTTCATCTGCTCCAAAGAGTCCTATTCTATTGGCAGTACTGCTCGACTAGTCAAGCTGTATGTGTTTGTGCATTCATTAGAATGAGTGTCCACAAACATTTGGACATATAGGGTGTCTCTCTCACTCTTTTGAATTCTCTCTATTAGTGGTTGGAGGAGAGACGCATCTTTTCTATGATGCTAATTGGTCCCATTTACTCTCATTCATTATTAGCAAAGTTAGCATGTTAGCATGTGTAGCAGGTCTACAGTCACTGGCCACTTTATTAGAAACACTTATTTTTGGGCCTACACTAACTGGCCACTTTATTGGAAACACCTACTTTTGTGCTTCCACTCACTGGCCACTTTATTAGAAACATCTACTTTTGTATTTTCACTCACTGGCCACTATATTAGAAACACCTATTTTGCTATCCCTTCAAAGTAGCCGAATGAAACTCAGTAATTACGCCGTGGTCTTGAATCCCGGCGGCGTATCGAGTTCCTCGCTTCCTTCGTTAAATCTTGTCAGGATTCTGATCAGCTTTCACAATTAATTACCCTCCCCAGCCCAACCCTCAGCCGAGCCGAGCACGCTCCCCCACGCACGGCTGAGTCCTGAAAACACAGCCTACCACACAGCTGCTTATCTCAGGTGAGTCTCTCTGCACACACACACACACACACACACACTCCGTTTCCCCTGAGCTCGATGACGTCCCAGGTTGATTAACGCGAAGCGTAATTAAAGATCTACGACACGGTTTATCAGCACAGAGACGAGGGGCTACTGGACCACCCTGTCTATCTGACCGAGAGAGCGTTTGAATAGACTGGAGTAGACACTGTGCTTCCACTCACTGGCCACTTTATTAGAAACACCTACCTTATGCTTCCGCTCACTGGCCACTTTATTAGAAACACCTACTTTTGAACCTACACTAGCTGGCCACTTTATTAGAAACACCTACTTTTGTATTTTCACTCTCTGGCCACTTTATTAGAAACACCTACTTTTGCGCCTACAGTCACTGGCCACTTTATTAGAAACACCTAATTTTGGGCCAACACTAACTGGCCACTTTATTAGAAACACTTATTTTTGGGCCTACACTAACTGGCCACTTTATTGGAAACACCTACTTTTGTGCTTCCGCTCACTGGCCACTTTATTAGAAACACCTACTTTTGGGTCTACAGTCACTGGCCACTTTATTAGAAACACTTATTTTTGGGCCTACACTAACTGGCCACTTTATTAGAAACACTTATTTTTGGGCCTACACTAACTGGCCACTTTATTGGAAACACCTACTTTTGTGCTTCCACTCACTGGCCACTTTATTAGAAACATCTACTTTTGTATTTTCACTCACTGGCCACTTTATTAGAAACACCTATTTTGTGCTTCTGCTCACTGACCACTGATGAA
Source organism: Salminus brasiliensis (assembly GCF_030463535.1). Lineage (NCBI taxonomy): Eukaryota > Metazoa > Chordata > Actinopteri > Characiformes > Bryconidae > Salminus > Salminus brasiliensis. Next base: position 3,872,525 of record NC_132886.1, read on the forward strand.
GCACTGATGAAGTCCTGGAGGAAGACCAACACAAGCGCCTCCAACTGTACACCTGCAGGGTGGAGCTACAAGATAGGGGGTTTCTGATAAAGTGGCCGGGGAGTTGAATAATTTACCCGTTTAAATACAGGACAGGATTAAAGTGGACGTGATGCGTAACTAATTGAGCATGTTTGATTACTGCAGCGCGCTCAGACGCCCACTCCGGTGCAGGGCTGGAGAAATGAACAGTGGAGTGTTTACGTCGCTGTCACAGCTGATTCACTCCATCTGCTAATGACCAAACCCTCCGTGAGCTGAGTCATGTGTGTTAGAGCAGAGACAACACCAAACTGAGCTGAGCCACGGGGCTGGAGAGGAGCAACCCTGACCCACAGTGTGTGTGTGTGTGTGTGTGTGTGTGTATCAGAGCTGCTCAGGAACCCTCCAGAAAACAAAGCGAGTGATGCTTTCAAATCCAACTGCATGAAAGTGACCACAGAGTGGAGGTACAATGATGGGTGTTTCTAACAAATAGAGGTGTGAAAGTGTGTGTGTGTGTGTGTGTGTGTGTGTGTGTGTATAACAAATACATGTAAAAAACTGTGTGTCTATAATAAATAGAGGTATAATACATAAAGGCTTACAACAGAGCGTTTATAATACACAGAGGTATAAAAACTGGGTTTCATAATAAATAAATGCACAAAGGAGGGAGTTACTGATAAATAGATAGTGCAGGTAGGTGTTTCTGATAAATAGGGGTGTAAATGTAGGAGTTTTTAATTAGTAAAAGCTTAAAAGTGGGTGTTTATAATAAATAAAGGTATAATTAATAAATCATTGCAAAAAGGTGGGTTTCTAATAAAAAGAGGTATAAAAGTAGTTGTTTCTATGAAACAGGTATAAAAGTGAGAGTTTTTAATAAATAAAGGTATAAAAGTGAGAGTTTTTAATAAATAAAGGTATAAAAGTGAGTGTTTTTAATAAATAGAAGTATAAAAGTGAGTGTTTTTAATAAATAAAGGTATAAAAGTAAGAGTTTTTAATAAATAAAGGTATAAAAGTAAGAGTTTTTAATAAATAAAGGTATAAAAGTGAGTGTTTTTAATAAATAAAGGTATAAAAGTGAGTGTTTTTAATAAATAGAAGTATAAAAGTGAGTGTTTTTAATAAATAAAGGTATAAAAGTGAGAGTTTTTAATAAATAAAGGTATAAAAGTGAGTGTTTTTAATAAATAGAAGTATAAAAGTGAGTGTTTTTAATAAATAAAGGTATAAAAGTGAGAGTTTTTAATAAATAAAGGTATAAAAGTGAGAGTTTTTATTAAATAGAGGTATAAAAGTGAGAGTTTTTAATAAATAGAAGTATAAAAGTGAGTGTTTTTAATAAAAATAGGTATAAAAGTGAGTGTTTTTAATAAAAAGAGGTATAAAAGTGAGAGTTTTTATTAAATAGAGGTATAAAAGTAGGAGTTTTTGATGAATAGAGGAATGAAAGTAGGTGTGTCTAATAAAAAAAACTGCACAAAAGAGGGAGTTACTGATAAATAGAGGTATGAAGGTAGGTGTTTCTAATAAATGTCAGTATTTATAAACACAAAAATAGGTGTTTCTAATAAATAATGGTGTAAATGTAGGTGTTTTTAATTAGTAAAAGCTTAAAAGTGGGTGTTTATAATAAATAAAGGTATAATTAATAAATCATTGCAAAAAAGTGGGTGTTTCTAATAAAAAGCGTAGTGTTTTTAATAAATAGAGGTATAAAAGTAATTGTTTCTAAGAAACGGGTATAAAAGTGTGATTTTTTTAATAAATAGAGGTATAAAAGTGTGATTTTTTAAATAAATAGAGGTATAAAAGTGTGATTTTTTAAATAAATAGAGGTATAAAAGTAGGTGTTTTTGATGAATAGAGGAATAAAAGTGAGTGTTTTTAATAAATAGAGGTATAAAAGTAGGAGTTTTGATGAACAGAGGAATGAAAGTAGGTGTTTCTAATAACAAAAATGTATAAAAGAGGAAGTTACTGATAAACAGAGTTATGAAGACGGTTGTTTCTAATAAATGAAGGTACAAAAGTCAGTATTTATAAAAAAAATACATGTACAAAACATGTTTATAACATAAATACATGTATAAAAGTAGGTTGTTCTAATACGTAAAGGCACAAAAGTGGGTGTTTCTAATAAATAGGGGTGTAAATGTAGGTGTTTTTAATTAATAAAAGCTTAAAAGTGAATGTTTATAATAACCAGAAATATATAAGGCGGTGTTTCTAATTTTAAAAATGCATAAAAGATTAATTTTTTTTAATAAATAGAGGTATAAAATAGACGTTTTTAATAAATAAATACACAAAATTGGGTGTTTATAATAAAGAGAAGTACAGTTTTTCTAATAAATCATTGCACAAAATGTGGCGTTTCAAAAAAATAGATATAAATAGGTCTAAAAATTAGTGTTTTAATTAATAGAGGTAAAAAATAGTGTGTTTAATAAATAGATGTATAAATATTTGTGTGTTTTTAATAAACAGAGTTATTCAAGTGGGCGTTTCTGATCAATAGAGGTATAAAAGTGTAATAAAACAAATGTACAAAACTGGATGTGAACTAATTCCTTACAGAAGTCACAGGCTGTTACGGTAATGAAGGTAATTATTGTGTGTCTTTTACATTATTATAAAAAAGCATCTTTTAATGAACTGATCACTCAGTGTCAGGTTTTTTGGGAGCTGGGAAGCTTCAAAGTCTGGGTTAGGGACGAGGTTAGCAATGTACTGCTGTTCAAAACATTTTTAAGAATTGTAAATTATAATATGAGGAGATGATGAATATTCTATTTAATACTGCAGCTGTTTTTTTTATTATATGATTTCTAATATTATTTTCAAACTCAGGGACATAAAAGTTCCACTAATTGAAGAATCACTCCAGTAAACCAGTAAATGCTGGATCAGACAATCAGATTTTCATCAGGTTCCTCTGGGTTTTCTGCTGTGATTACAGACACTGAAGAACACCTGCAGGTCCAGCATGGACTGACCAACAGTAAACACCTCCCTCCCTCTCTCTATCGCTCGCTCTCTGTCTCTCCCTCTCTCTATCTCTCTCTCCCTCTCTCTCTCTCTACCTCCCTCTCTCTCTCTCTCTCTCTCTCTCTCTCCCTCTCTCTCTCTCCCTCCCTCTCTCTTCCTCTCTCTCTCTCACTCTCTCTCTCTCCCTCCCTCTCTCTCTCACTCTCTCTCTGGTGGTTAATGTCAGGTCGGACACACACTCCTCGCGGGTCAGTTGATATCGCTCACCTTCTAATTCACCCCAAACCCTCAAACCTGTTTAACTACAGGAGCTGTATGAGTGCACTCAGCGAGATAAAAATAACACACTGACCTCAATTCACACACACACACACACACACACACACACACACACACACACACACACACACACACTCACACAGACCTGCTCACGGTGCTTCCATATGTGGGGACAAACCACTGCCATCATTCATCATGCTTAAATAACACACACACATACACACTCACACTCACACACACACTCACACACACACTCACACACACACTCACACACACACACATTCACACACACTCACTCACACTCACTCACACTCACACTCACACACACACTCACACACACACTCACACACACTCTTACACACACTCACACTCACACACACACTCACACACTGCACCTATTTGTAAAAGGCTTTTCGTCCGGTGCCAAATTAATAAAGCTCACCAGCAGTGGAAACTCTGCTGCTAGCGGTTGTTAAACCACACCGTCATCCCTGAATGTAACATTTGCAAAAGCGTAACCAGCGTTTTACAGCTCCGAATGCATCCGTTTAGGTCCCGCCTTCTCACCACCCCCTCTGTTGGTGAACAAATGCGCTATTTGGACAAAAGTATTGGGACACCTGATTCACATCTCATTCAGTGTTTCTTCTGAAATTAAGACTATTAAACAGAGATTATCCTGCTATCCTTGTTGGAGTAAGTATCTCTACTGTCCAGAGGAGAAGACTTTCTACTAGATTTTGGAGGAGCATTTCATTGCTGTGAGGATTTGATTGCATTTAGAGACAAGAGGGTGTTGGATGATGATTCAAACTAGGGACCCCCGGCCCATAGTGGTAGCGCATCAGACCACTGAGCCACTTGGGGAGGTTGGGACGAGGTGGGGTGGTGATCATCCAACATCCTGACCTTGCTAATGCTCTTGTTGCTGGATGCAATCAATCAAATCCTCACAGCAATGCTCCTTCAAAATCTAGTAGAAAGCCTTCTTCTTCTCTGGACAGTAGAGACAGTTACTCCAACAAAAGCAGGATCAGCTCTTTTTAATAGCCCTGATTTCAGAAGAAAGGATGAATGTGCAGGCGTCCCAATACTTTTGTCCAAAGGGTTTATTTCTAATAAGCTCGGCTTTCCATTATTTGCTGAGTTTTCTCCCTGCAGTGTGTGAAGTGCGTTGCTGTGTGTGTGCTGCACCTGTGAAGCACATCTGCGTAGAGGCTCTCCTCCATCCCTGCTCTCATCAATAATAGATTAAAGTGGATTCATATTCGCCCTGTCTTCTCGCTGAGCTTCAGACGCGATAGCTTCAGTCCTAGAGTGCAGAAAGCAGGTGAGTAGGGCTGCAGCCATTCATCAACAAGGTCCGCAGAGTTGTTTATGGAAGGCATTAGCGGATAAGCGGCAGCAAATTACTCATAGCGGGTAGCCGAGCAGCGCACCTGTCGTAAAGCAGCATCGTGTGGGAATCCATATTTGAGGCTCCTGGGCTCCCCCTACAGGTTGGGGAGTGCAATTCACTTTTACACCACTGCTGGAAATGTACACATGCATTTCTGGACAAGCTGAGAGCTCCAGGAGCTTGATCTGACGAAGTAGAGAAGCATGTGGGCTGAGGCGGTAGAGTAACAGGTTCTCCTCCTGCAGCTCCACCACCAAAGCTCCATATAGTGCAGTAGCAGCAGCGCTCCGGCCCGGAGTGGGAATGACGGAGATGCCGTTCTCCCCCTGTAACAGTCAGTGCAGCATCAGCATGATGATCCTAAAGCTGCTGATTTAAGGTACAACTGATGCATACTGGTGATTCCACAGCCATCCACCCCCTTCTCCCAGATGGAGCCTCCTCAGTGTCTCAGACCGTCTTCACTGAGCTTCCAGCGCAGAAGCAGAGAGGGGATTTCCCCCTGGATTCCCAGTTTGTCCGGTAAGTCCCTACTGCAGACTAAGTAGGCCCCTAAGTAGGCCCTGCTGCAGATGACCGGCCTCTTCCAGCCAAGGCTGTCTGTCAATCATCGTATTCTTTCAAGTGTAGCCCCGCCTACTCCCGACAGAGCAGAATAGGGGTCAACACGGGCTAATACTAGCACAGGGAGACAGTCTGGATGAGGAAAATGACATCATTGAAATGTATGGGGATGGGTGGAGCTACGCATCATACTGCAACCAGCCAGCAGAGGCTCTAGACCTCTGGAGATGGAGTTGTTAAAGGAATTAGCACCCAAAACATCCTACATTTCCCATGATGAAAGGTTCACCGCCCATCGTCAGGTTTACAGACCTATTCCCAGAGCCCCAGTGACCGAGGGTGGTCCGGCCTCCAAAAATACTGCAGGAGCCGCACAGAACAGCCGCCCAAATGTCGCAGATTTCCTGAGATTTTCCACTGTTCCAAGATCAGTGATCAGTGATCAGTACGACCTCAGAGCCGTTCTGTTTGAGTGCTGGGGTTGCTCACATTCAGCGAGTAAAAGGTGCTGGGTACGAGGCGAAGCCTAGAGGGGTTCTTTAAGTGAGGCTAAGGGGAATGGCCTTGTGGAATGAAATTGTGTGTGTGTGTGTGTGCGTGTGCGTGTGTGTGTGTGTGTGTGTGTGTGTGCTGTTCTCTCTTTTAACCATCATTGCTGCCATCTAACAAGGTCAGTCTCTCATTTCTCTAACAGCTTCCTCCACCTGCCAAAAGCCCATTTAACAGAGCAGCAGAGGACGAGAGGAAAGGAGAAGGTAGGGCAGGACAGAGGCAGAGAGAGTCAGTGGATTCTGCTGCTGTTGTTTTTGTGGTCCGTTACGGAGGATCTGAGTATAATCGAGTCAGGTTTGAGCACTTGAAGGTGACGATAAAGGCCTCATTTAAAAGCCATCTCACACATCTCCAGCAGAGGAGGACAGCAAACCTTCAGCTCTGTGCAATAAAGACACACCTGCACGACGACACCAGGGCGCTCTGCCACCTTCTTTCCAGTCCCTGAACTGGTTAAGGTGAAAGTGCTGCAGTTAAACAGCAGAACTCTGAAGGATCTCTGTGTTCAATTATTCATTCTGCTTTGTGTAAACAATCACTAATGTGCTTTTCCCTCCAAGGAGCAAAGCTTTACAGCAGCACACATTCTCCTCTCTAATAAACCCCACCAAGCACAGTCAGTCAGCCCCAGCCAGGAGAGATCACAGAAGACTGAAGGAAGACTAACGTCTGATTGTTGTTTTCTCAGACTAATGCAATGTTTGGGGTTTTGGTTTGGTTGTAAGCAGGAATGTCACTGAATGGCAGTGAGCGGCGTCTGTAGCTACACCAGCGGTAAAGCTTCAAAGTCACACACCTTTGGCCAGACGTCTGGAAACTGAGGCTTTACATTTACAGTATTTAGCAGACGCTCTTCTCCAGAGCTATTTAGCCAAGAAAACCTCAGCTAGTTTTAATAGACTAATAGTAGCTTAGAGACCTCTAAGCTTTAGACATAGTACCATAGTGACCATAGTACTCTATTCGCTATTCGTCCAAGTATTCTCGGAAGAGGAGGGTCTTCAGTCTGGGTTTGAAGACAGCGAGCGACTCGACCGTTCGGACACCCAGGGGAAGCTCGTTCCACCACTTTGGTGCAGGACAGTAAAAAGTCTGGACGCTCGTCTTCCGCGGATTTAGAATGATGGCGGGTCGAGCCGAGCCGTGCTTGAAGTGCGGATCGGCTTTTGACCATTGCCATCAAGTATGGAGGGGCTGGTCCGTTCTTGACTTTGTAGGCCAGAGTTAGGCTTTCATTGAATTACTGAATGAATTTACTGAGTGATGTAGCCTACTACAGAGGTAGAGCTTCCGTTTACCCTGAATCCAAAAGCAGCCCGAAACACTGTGTCCAGACCTGACCTGAAATAAAGTTCTGTCCAGTCCTGACCAAAGACAAAACCTAACCAGACTGGACCTGACCTGAGACTGCCTTCCACATTACTTTACCAACAGTGTTACTTAGCAGCAGTGTGAAGTCTATATCTGTAATGTTGATAGAGTGATCAGGGGATAATGTCATCTATTGACAATGTTAATTTGCATAGTCCGAATGTTACCTTGCATATTGGTAATGTTACATTGCCTAGTAATAATGTTGAGTTGCCTAGTGATAATGTTGAGTTGCCTAGTAATAATGTTAAGTTGCCTAGTCATACTGTTGAGTTGCCTAGTAATAATGTTACATTGCCTAATAATAATGTTGAGTTGTTTAGTCATTAAGTTAAGTTGCCTAGTCATAAGGTTGAGTTGTCTAGGGAAAATGTTGTATTGCCTAATCATAAGGTTGAGTTGCCTAGTAATAATGTTACATTGCCTAATAATAATGTTGAGTTGTTTAGTCAAATTTAAGTTGCCTAGTAATAATGTTGAGTTGCCTAGTCATAATGCTAAGTTGCCTAGTAATAATGTTGAGTTGCCTAGTCATAATGCTAAGTTGCCTAGTGATAATGTTCAGTTGTCTAATAATAATGTTAAGTTGCCTAGTCATAAGGTTGAGTTGTCTAGTCATAATGTTTAGTTGTTTAGTCATAATGTTAAGTTGCCTAGGGATAATGTTGTATTGCCTAGTCATACTGTTGAGTTGCCTAGTAATAATGTTACATTGCCTAATAATAATGTTGAGTTGTTTAGTCATTAAGTTAAGTTGCCTAGTCATACTGTTGAGTTGCCTAGTAATAATGTTACATTGCCTAATAATAATGTTGAGTTGTTTAGTCATTAAGTTAAGTTGCCTAGTCATACTGTTGAGTTGCCTAGTAATAATGTTACATTGCCTAATAATAATGTTGAGTTGTTTAGTCAAATTTAAGTTGCCTAGTCATTAGGTTGAGTTGTCTAGTGATAATGTTGCATTGCCTAGTGATAATGTTGCATTGCCTAGTGATAATGTTAAGTTGCCTAGTCGTAATGTTAAGTTGCCTAGTCGTAACGTTAAGTTGCCTAGTCATAATGTCGCATTACCTAGTCATCATGTTACATTGCCTAGTGATAATGTAGAGTTGCCTAGTCATAATGTTACATTGTTTTGTGATGATGTTGCGTTACCTAATGATAATGTTAAGTTACCTAGTCACTGTTGAGTTACCTATTCAGAATGTTACATTGTCTAGTGATAATGTTAGGCTTTCTTTAGACAATGTTTAGTTGTCTAGTGATAATGTTGAGCCCCATCCAGTTCAGACGAGCTACATTTCAACTCAACTGATACCCGCAGTCAGAACTCTGGCCCGGCAGACTCCCGTCCTCTCTGCTGTAGCACAGCAGTTTCACCCTAAAGCTTCAAACTGATCCTGGTGTAATTCTCCTCTAGTCTAATAATCCTAATCCTATTAGAGGAATTATACATGTGTGTGAACGAGCAAAGCTCTACAGATCTACAGAGTATAGTCTGTCTCAGGATCTCATGCTGGTCTGGAGAGCTGATGTGAAAACATCAATATAAAGGTATGTTTTATACCTGCATTCTGTTGTTCCTGGGCCGAACCTTGTTCTCCACATGTCCAAATGTTTGTGGACATCCCTTCCAATAACAGCATTGTTTACTCCCTGTAGAGAAGTTCTGCCAGTAGAATAGAGCAGATAAACATGAACCTTTTGGCACCATGCCTAATGCCAGGTGTGGGCAAATATTGTACTGGATGGAGCTCCACCATCCATCATTCCAGAGAACACAGTTCTTCCACTGCTCCACAGCTCAATGCTGGGGGGCTTTATACCCCTCTACTAGCCCACGCCTGGCATTATCAGGCAGCATGGTGCCGATAGGATCATCATGTTGATCTGCTCCTGCAGATCCAGAGTCCTATTCTATTGGCAGTACTTCTCTACAGGGACTAGACAAGCTGTGTGCAACTTATAGTAGCTGAATGCACTCATTAGAAGTGGTGTCCACATACATTTGGACATGTGTTGTATATTGTAGTGCTGGTTTCAGAGCTGTTGGTAGGTGTGTGATAGTTTGAGTCCAGCTCAGGTAAAAGACCAACCAGCTCCAGCCAGTCTGCTACAGAGACACTGCAGCCGAGATGATATGAACTGATTGATCGACTGATTGATTGATTTCTTTTTTAATTCATTCATTTATTGACTGACCACTTGATGTTTTGACTGATGTATTGATTGACAGACTAAATGGTACATATTAAAAAGAGCTGATCCTGCTTCTGTTGGAGTAACTGTCTCTACTGTCCAGAGAAGAAGACTTTCTACTAGATTCTGGAGGAGGAGCATTGCTGTGAGGATTTGATTGCATTCAGCGGCAAGAGTTCCACTCCACCTTACTATCCCTAACTCATCCCAAAAGTATTCCACTGCTCCACAGCTCAATGCTGGGGGGCTTTATACCCCTCTACTAGCCCACGCCTGGCATTATTAGGCAGCATGGAGCCAATAGGTTCATCAATGTTGATCTGCTCCAGAGAGTCCTATTCTATCGGCAGTACTTCTCTACAGGGACTAGACAAGCTGTATGTGTGCATTTGCACATCTGTGTCAGCAGCAACGGGTGCATCTTAAAGTAGCTGAATGCATTCATTAGAAGAGGTGTCCACATATATTTGGACATGTAGCTGCACTAGTTGTGACTTGTAAAAAACTGTGGCTGCAGTCAATGTGCAGGGCCAAATATCACACACACACACACACACACACACACACTCACACTCACACTCACACACACACAATCGTAATTATATCCTGTAAAGACTGCATAGCCTTATTGGAAACGCTGGGCTAATCCACTTAGCTCAATTGCAGCTGATCAGCCAAGACCTAAATGGTGAAGTTTGGCTTGTGGAGTTTTGTACTGGAGGTTTGAGGCTAACCATGGCTCACACAGAACTCAGAATCAGAAGCTGCTGATCTTCTCAGTAAAACACTGATATCAGAATAAACTACAGAAAGTGGTGGTGGTGGTTCTCCATCACTGTGTTCATCATTAGAACATCTCCAAAGTTCTCCTCTCTCATGGAGTCTAGTATTATTTAGAGTTCTCCTCAGATCAACACCTGGTTTGGTGGTAAATCAGGGCTTAATGATGGTAAATCAGGTGAGCTGCTGCTGCTGCTGCTGCTGCTGATGGAGTTGATTGAACACATCCTCCACACTGTGCTGGCTGGACTGGGGGGCGTCCAGGAGAACCCTGGAGGAACCGAGCGAGCTCTGTTCTTCAGACTAGCTCACCTACAAGATCTCACTACTTTCTTTCTTCAGAATGAGAAGCTCTTGTTTCTCCTTTCTACTGGATTCATGTTCAGCTGCTTTATCCGTTCTGATCAGATCTGGAGCTTCTACTGTAGAACCCTCTCACTGCTGAGAGACGGGGTCTGAATTAAATGCTTAGAGCTCAACCTTTACCATTATTACAGCAAATGTTTCCATACCTTCGGCCCAAGATCCAAAACCTTATCTGTTAAACATGGTGGTGTCAGTGCTCGGAGACCAGCAGGGAGATTATTCCACACCTCCAAAGTTTATTTGGATTTCTTTTCTTTTTTTTCTTTTTTCACCATCCAAGTCCTCCCAAAACACATTCAGTGATGTTGAGGTCTGGACTTTGAGATGGACAGTCCATGTTTGGAGCAGCTTTAGCAGATTTATCTATTTGTTTTTCTCAGGACAGAACATCCTTTTATCTCCACAGCGTTGAGTCGTCTTCTCATCTGTAGATGCTTTCCGATCTTTTCAAAGCCAGAGTGAAGCCTGGATTTCTCCTCCTGTATATCTGAGGAGGAAGGTTTTGGTGGTCTACCAGGTCTTCTTGCAGGGGGTTGAGGCGAGGGTCCCCATATTCTGTTTCTCTGTTATCTTTTTGAACTTCACTTCTGAAGAAATTCCTGTTTCTTCACTCTTTGATGTTCTACTTCCATGGAGCACCTTATCTTATGTGTTTGAAGAACCATTGGGTTCTGTGCCTGGTTGAAGGGTTCTTCACATTGCTGGAAAACATTTCGTAGGTGTTCTTATTTTCAAAATGTTCTACAAAAAGGGGTTCACTCTAGTTACAAGCTGAAGAACCACTTTTCAAGACTATACAGAACCCTTTTTGCTTTGCGTTTGAGGGTAGGGCCTCCTGGAGTCTAGAACCGGCAGTGGATATCTCCTGTCTCCTGTGTCGCTGAAGAACCCCTGATGTGTGAAGATCCTGCAGCTGAAGGTCATGTGCTTAAACGCCTATTCGACATGTAGAGGCACTGTATACACACACACACACACACACACACACACATCCACACACACATTCACATACATATATCCACACACACACACACATCCACATTCACAAACACATCCACACACACTCACATCCACACACACATACATCCACACACACACATCCACACACACACACACACACACACACACACACACACATACATACATCCACACACACATTCACAAACACATCCACACACACTCACATCCACACACACACATACATCCACACACACATCCACACACACATTCACAAACACATCCACACACACACATACATCCACACACACACATACATCCACACATAGACACACACACATTCACATCCACACACACACACACATTCACAAACACATCCACACACAATAACATCCACACACACACATATCCATGAGCTCTTTTCCATAATCACTCAGGGCTCTGGATTTTTATCTGTAGTCACTGTAGATGATGTATCACACACACACACACACACACACACTGAGAGTGCAAGGGGTGAGTGTGGCATACAGCCAGTCTTGTTACCTGTGTGTGTGTGTGTATGTGTGTGTATGTGTGTTTGATGTCTTCTGTTCACTGCGGATTCATACTGAGCAAATCTGAGCATCCTTTAGCTGCCTGCAGTGTCTGGCATTTACACACACACACACACACACACACACACACACACACACACACACACTCCACCTGCCTAATATTGAGTAAGTTCCCTAGTGTCACCAAATCACCTCCAGGCGTGGACTCTACCAGACCGCTGAGGGTCTCCTGTGGTATCTGACACCAAGACGTTAGAGCCTTTATGTCCTGTAAGTTGGGAGGTGGGGCCTTCATGAGCATCAGCGATGCCTGGGTGCCCATCACCCTGTCGTCCGTTCACGACTCTTTTGGTAGGTGCTGACCACTGCATCCTGGGAACATCAGGATCTCAGGGCCTCAGAAAAGTGCTTGGAGGAGCCACTGGTTGTTGAGTGTTCAGTCATCAGCTGACCGTTCCTAATGACCTGCCTGAACAGTCAATTAGGGCGTACCCAAACTTCTGCATACAACTGCATGTATCCGCATGCCATCTGTACATCCCAGCAAGGTCTTCATGCTTCATTAGCATGTACAGAATGATCTCAACATAACACACACACACACACACACACACACACACATGCACACATGCACACACACTGAACTGCACTGACTTTCCTCCAGCTCCAACCCCAGCTCCAGATGCTAATGTGTATCAATGCTAATGTTAATGTGTGTAAATGCTAATGCTAATGTGTGTAAATTGCACGGCTCCACCATCAGCATATTCATGCTGGGGGAAGACGCACCAGCACCTGCTTTTACATTCAGCTCAGCGTCAATGGATCATAATTACACACAGGAGCAGATGTGAGCTCCGAAAACACCGAAAACGGAAAAAAGGGAAAGATATAAATAGAGACAGATCATATCGGCGGGGAGCAGAGTCGCCCCACTGCCTGAGACAGAGAGAGTGGGACTATACGAGCGAGTCCAGGGAGAGGAGTGAACTCAAAGAGGGAGTCATTTAAGAAGCTGAAGCCGCGACTGTGTTCGGAAATTAGCAGGAATGAGCAGATGCAGTCGACCAGCCAAGACATGTTGGGTGTCTGAAGTCTCAAATTGGTTTCAAACTGGAGCTGGAGCTGCACTGTTGGCTGAACCTTCCTGCAGATCCTTTGAGGCCAGCATAGGAAGAGCTCTCTAGGCCTCTGAGAAGGCCTTCGAGAACCTCTACAGTTCCCCTCAACTGCTAGTAATCGCAGCATGTTCTCCACACCTTAAGATTATGGCCAGCATAGGAAGGGTTCTACCTGAGAATGTCTTGGTCCTCAAGAACTTCCACAGTTCACCATAGCTGCCAGCAATTTCAGCTTCATGTTCTCCACACTTCATTAAGGGTTCTAGCTGTGCATTTCTTGGCCTTTCAGAACTTCCACAGTTTCCCTTAACTGTGAGCATTCTTAGAAAGTTCTTAATACTTCATTAAGACTGTGGCAGTATTGGAAGAGTTCTTAGATTGTCTAGGCCTTCAAGAACTTCTACAGTTCCCCTTAACGGCCATTAATCTCAGCATGTTCCCCACACTTCATTAAGACTATTGGTGGCATAGGAAGGGTTCTACCTGAACATGTCTGGGCATTCAAGGACTTCTACAGTTGCCCTTAACTGCAAGCATTCTTAGAAAGTTATAGAAAGTATAGGAAAAGTTCTAAGACATTTTTAGGTCCTCCAGGACTACGACTGATTGCCATAGCTGCCATAAATTACAGCATGTTCTCCACACTTTATTAAGACTATGGTCAGTATAGGAAAGGTTCTATCAAAGAATTGCCAGATTTTCAACTTCCACAGTTTCCTTTAACAGCAAATATTCTTAGAAAGTTATTTCTTCTTCATTAAGACTGTGACCAGTATAGGAAGAGTTCTGAGAATGTCTAGGTCTTCAAAAACATCTACAGTTCCCTTTAACTGCAAGCAATCTCAGCATGTTCTCCACACTTCATTAAGACTATTGCTGCTATAAGAAGGGTTCTAGCTGTGCATTTCTAGGTTTTCAAGAACTTCCACAGTTCCCCTTAAACACAAACATTCTTAGAAAGAACTTTCTACTTCATTAAGACTGTGGCCAGTATAGGAAGAGTTCTGAGAATTTCTAGGTTCTCCAGGACTTCCACAATTCCCCTTAACTGCAAGCAATTTCAGTATGTTCTCCACACTTCATTAGGACTATGGTCAGCACAGGGACGGTTCCATCAGAGAATTACTAGATTTCCAGAACTTCCACAGTTTCCCTTAACGGCAAGCATTCTTAGAAAGTTCTTTACACATAATTCAGACTGTGGTCGGCATAGGAAAGGTTCTATCTGAGAATTTCTGCGTCTTCAAGAACAGTTCCCCTGAACTGGCAGAAATCTCAGCATGTTCTCCACACTTCATAACGATTACGGCCGCAAAGAAAAAGCTCTGTCTGAGAATTTGTAGGCCCAGAAACCATAGCAACATGCCAGAAAATCTCCTTGCAACACCCTTGAAATCTCCTTGCAACACTATAGCACTTCCATAGCAACCACTTAACAGCAACACCATAGCAACCACCTAGGATACTAGAGCAGATACTAGCAACCCCATATTGAGAGCATTGCAACACTGTAACAACCACCTAGCAAACACTTGGCAATACCAGAGCAACCAGATAGCAACACCATAGAAACCACCTCAAAAGCCATAGCAACCACCTAGGAAAAAAACATTTGAGAAGATCAACATCTGTCATTTGAACAGCACTGCCTAAACATTTGCACATTTGAACTTCCATACACACACACCAGCCCTCGCACACACACACACACACACAGATATAGGGAATGAATACAGCATAACCTATACAGTCATACAGCAGACACTCCACTCAGTCCAGCCTGTTATAACACAGCTATAACACTCCTACACTTAGTTATTACACACTCATTACAACCCTGTTACTGTAA
>NC_132886.1:3890036-3940036 GCF_030463535.1 Salminus brasiliensis
CCCCTGCAATGCTCTCTCTCTCTCTCTCTCTCTCTCTCTCTCTCTCTCTCTCACACACACACACACACACACACACACACACACACACACACACACACACACACACAGATTCTTAGAAACATGGACATGAAGTTGATGAATGACATACTGTGTCACTGATTTCAGAGGAGATTAATTCCTTTGAAGCTGATGCTGATTCAGCAGCTGTGTTTGTGTGTGTGTGTGTGTGTAATCTGATCTCGTCTTTGATCTTTCCTAGAAAGCGTTTGGACTGAGCTATCCACCACTGAGTGAAAGCTGAGGTGTACATCATGGGTGAAATGGTCTGACATCACAATGATTCAGTTCAGTTAGGAGTTGATTCAGGAGTTGAATCAGGAGATTATTCAGTTTATCTCACAACATCTTCATTTCACAACCATTCAGTCTGATCATTATGGGGTGGATTGTTCAACGTCATTGGATCAGTCACTCCTTTGTGATGTCATCAGCGTAGCTTATAGGCCATTGTGATGTCATAAATGCAGCCTGTAACTTATGGTCCATTGTGATGTCATCAGCGTAGTTTTTACTTATAGGCCATTGTGACTTCATAAATGCAGCCTGTTACTCATGGCCCACTGTAATGTCATCAGCATAGCTTTCACTTATAGGCCATTGTGACTTCATAAATGCAGCCTGTAACTTATGGTCCATTGTGATGTCATCAGCATAGCTTTCACTTATAGGCCACTGTGACTTCATAAATGCAGCCTGTAACTTATGGTCCATTGTGATGTCATCAGCATAGCTTTCACTTATAGGCCATTGTGACTTCATAAATGCAGCCTGTAACTTATGGTCCATTGTGATGTCATCAGCATAGCTTTCACTTATAGGCCATTGTGACTTCATAAATGCAGCCTGTAACTTATGGTCCATTGTGATGTCATCAGCATAGCTTTCACTTATAGGCCACTGTGATGTCATAAATGCAGCCTGTTACTCGTGGTCCACTGTGATGTCATAAATGCAGCCTGTTACTCGTGGTCCACTGTGATGTCATAAATGCAGCCTGTAACTTATGGTCCATTGTGATGTCATCAGCATAGCTTTCATTAATAGGCCATCGTGACTTTGTAAATGCAGCCTGTCAGTCATGGTCCATTGTGATGTCATCAGTGTAGCTTTCACGTATAGGCCATTGTGACTTCATAAATGCAGTCTGTGAGTCATGGTCCATTGTGATGTCATCAGTGTAGCTTTTACCCACAGGCCATTGTGATGTCATAAATGCAGCCTGTTACTCGTGGTCCACTGTCATGATGTCATAAATGCAATGTATTACTTATGGTCCATTGTGATGTCATCACATCATGAGTGCATCCGTCCATGTCTACATATAACAGAGCTAAGAGCTATCCCTAAACGTCTGCTCTGAGCCAACATGTGCTACATCACCATCTAAATCACTTTTTACAGCTTTAAAAGGTTTGCTGATGTAACCATGGAAACAATCGTAATCGTCAGTAATATTTAATGTATGTCAACAATTGTTTTCCCATTGAAATTGAGCACATAAGTGAATCGTCGACACCAGTAGTGTTGTAAACCTGCATGGGAAGCGTTGGGAAGCGGATGGAAGCGAAGCTGCTGGGAGTTAATGAGGAGTGTATCTCAGCCTCGCTCTCAGTAAAGTCTCCTACAGATGGCTTGGCACTGCCTCAGCTCGTCTCCCTCGGCCCCTGACTAAACTCACTCGCCCCAGCCAAAAACTCCTGCCAGTCTGCCAGCGCCAAGCACACAGCGTCCCCCTCACACACACACACACACACACACACACACACACACACACACACACACACACACACTTCTTCTCCCTCACATTACCCAGCATCCTTTTAACCACTTAATCTCTACTCTACAATTTACACATCAGTTTCACAACAGTGACTCAAAGTCTTAAAGCGTCTCTAGGTTCACACTGCAGCTACACTACATGTCCAAATATTTGTGGACACCCCTTCTAATGAATGCATTGAGCTACTTTAAACTGCGCCCATTGCTGATATAGATGCACAAATGCGCGCACGCACACACACACACACACACACACACACACACACACACACACACACACACACAGCTTGTCTAGTCCCTGTAGAGAAGTACTGCCAATAGAATAGGACTCTATTGGCACCATGCTGCCTAATAATGCCAGACGTGGGCTAGAGGGGTATAAAGCCCCCAAGCATTGAGCTGTGGAGCAGTGGAAGAACTGTGTTCTCTGGAATGATGGATGGTAGAGCTCCATCCTATAGTTTTAGTATGAGTTATGAGGGACGTTAGGATGAGGTGAGGTGGTGATCATCATCTATCCATCCATCCAACTTCCTCAGGCTCTTGTCGCTGAATGCAATCAAATCCCCGCTGCAATCTAGTTGAAAGCCTTCATCCTTGGACAGTAGAGACAGTTACTCCAACAAAAGCAGGATCCACGTTTTCTAAGAGTTTTAAGAAACAATAAATAAACAGGTGTCCCAATACTTTTGTCCTTTTAGCGTCTATCCACCTGTTCAAGTCTCAGCGGTTTAATTCCGCTGGGATTTCAGCCTTGTCTGTGTTTTGAATGAGGCACAAGCCAGAGCAGCCAATCAGAACAAAGCTCATTTGCATATGTCAGTCTTAAAGGCACAGTGATCAGACTTTGAAGGGAGTCTAATGGAATCTAAAGGACTCACGGTTATCTATAGTGAGAAACTTCCGTACAGCAGAGCACGGCTTCTTCTGCCAAAGCTGTTGTGCAAATGTCAAGCAGACATGACCGAGTGCTCTGATCAGGAGCAGCGGTAACACCGAGCACAGAGCGCAGAGCCTAAATCACACGGCCGTGGAGAGGAGCGTCGCCTCAGTGAAACATGAACCCAGGAAGCTCCTAAAAATCACAGTGTCCGGAATGAAGCTGTAAACTGTAGGTTCCTCTATCTTCTCCACACAAGAGGAACCCATTGGTCAGTCAGGGCATCAGCTTCTGCTCTGTAGAGAGGAGGGCTGGTCTGTATCCTGATCCCTGTGCTGAACTCTCTCTCGTCCCCTCAGTATCTCAGTGAGGAGCAGGCGATTCAGCACCTCGGACAGCGCCCCCCAAAAGGGCCTCAGCTTCTGCTCTGTACCACAAACCCTGCTTAACTGTGGACCTGCCGATTCACAGACTGGTAGACCTCAGTGTACACTGTTCAAACTGACCCCTACTAGTGCCCCCACTTCTCAAACTGACCCTTCTTCTACCCCATATCCCCAAACTACCACCATACCACCCTGCATCCTACTGCTATACTCCACACCCAATTAAACCAGCCCCTACTACCCCCACTTCTCAAAATACCCTTAATCCAAAATCCCCACTACTACTACTAGTACTACCCCATCACCTTGAAACTGCCCCTTCTACTACACCCAATCCCCACATTTCCCCTACATCTACTACCACCGTCACCCTTAAATTGACCCTCCATCAATCCAGTACCTCAAATTGCCCAATCTGCAAACTGCCCCCCTACTACTACCACCCAGCCAATGCAGGGCTTACAAGGGTGGAACATGGGCTAGGTGGGTTTCAGGTGAGTTGCTGGGACCCACTGTGGGCTTCCCAAATGGGACCCATCGTTACCTTTACCTCCTAATATGACAAGGGTCCCATCTAGGCCCCATGTGTAGTGGACAACCCAGATGGGACAAATGTTTAACCCCTCTTGGCCTTATGGCTGACCCTTGTGGGACCCTAGTGGGCATTGCACATGTGGGGCTCAACATGAAACCCATGGACAAAAGTTTCTGGATCCTAGTCCCCCCTGCCCCATCTACTACCCTCCCACTCTCTAACTGCCCAGTATAACTACCCCCTGATCCCACCCATCACCCCTAAACTACCCTGCCACACTGGGAAGATCCAGCTCTGAGGAACACGGAGCTTCATGAAACCAGCGTGATCAGCAACAACACTCAAACCTTCTCCACCACCTTTACACCACCTTTACACCACCTCCATGGATTTATGCTGGTGCCACCAAATTCAGACCGTACCCCTGTGATCCTATCATCAGACCTCTGGCCATGTTCCTCCAGTCTTCAGCTGTCCAGTGCTGGGGAGTCTGTGCTGGGCCACTGCAGCCTCAGCTTTCTGGTCTTGGCTGACTGTAGTGGAACCTGACGTGGGTCTTCTGCTGGTGTAGCTCATCCATCCTCCTCAAGGTTGGAGGTGGTGGTGGTGGTGGTGGTGGTGTTCTTCCTGAGAAGCTTGTCTGCTCTCCACGGTTGCGCAGAGAGGTTAACTGAGCTACTGTAGCCTTTCTGTCTCCAACTCCAACAATCTTCTAGAGAGCTACACTACATGGCCAAAAGTTTGTGGACACCCCTCATACTACTACTTTAAGTCACGCCCATTGCTGACAAATGTGCAAAAGCACAAACACAGCTTGTCTGGTGCCTGTAGAGAAGTACTGCCAATAGATTGGATATGACTTAATCATTAACATATTGGCTCCATGCTGCCTAATGCCAGGTGGGGGCTTTAGAGGGGTGTCAAGCCCCCCAGCATTACTGAGCTGTGGAGCAGTGGAGGAACTGTGTTCTTCGGAATGATAGATGGTGGAGCTCCATCCAGTGCTTTTGGGATGAGTTGGGGAGTTGTGGATGATGAGGTGGGGTGATCATCCATCATCCTGACCTCACTAACGCTCTTGTCGCTGAATGCAATCAAATCCTCACAGCAATGCTCTACTAAAAACTCCCAAATCTAGTAGAAAGCCTAACTTCTTCTCTGGACAGTAGAGACAGTTACTCCAATAAAAGCATGATGGATCAACTCTCTTTAACAGCCTTGATTGAGCAGGTGTCCCAATACTTTTGTCATATTATGTACGTCTAAATTATTAAAAACAGAAAAAATGTAGATACAAGGTTTTGGTCCCAGGGCCACGATAAAGTTGAAGAGCCTCTGTATACTAAACCAAACTACCCCCCCCCACCCCAACACCACCCCAACACCACCCCAGCCTTCTTCCCAAGGCCACGTGCTCCTCGCGGGTTTCGTACACACGCGTCCTGCAGAGACGTGTTTTTTTTTTTTTACGTAGCGTGATTACGTAATAGACCGTCCGCGCGGGGGGGGGGGGTTTGGATGGATGGAGGGTGGAATGGATGGAGGGATGTATGGATAAAGGGAGGGGAGGGGGGGGGGGAGGCGCGCGCTCCTCGCTCGTCCTAGACGTCCTGAGCACTCTCGCGCTGGGGTGTGATGCTTATTATTATTATTATTATTACCCCCGCGAGCACACCAGCTCCACCAAACTGCACGAGACCAACTCACCAAATCTCCGGCGCGTGGCTGCAGCCGCGAGCGCGTGTCCGGTCAGGAGGAGCGCGAGGAGAGAAGGTCCCATCCTGGTAGTGATGATGAGATGAGGATGAGGAGGAGGAGGAGGAAGAGAGGAGGGCTGGTGTGTATCCTGATCTCTGTGCTGAACTCTCTCTCTCTCTCTCTCTCTCTCTCTCTCTCTCTCTCTCTCTCTCTCAGTGAAGACGATACAGCACCTCGGACAGCGCCCCGCCCAGCGCGCTGACGTCACTCGGCGGAGCGCGCGCGCACGCATATGTTCATTCTTCGGATGCATGGAGCAATGCATGCGCTACAGCTTCATCCATTCATGACTGACTCTCTCACTCACGTGCTTAAACTTCACTCCTTTATTAAAGCACGTGGCCAATAATTCAGATAGAAAGCTAATGAACTCTACACACAGCTGGGCTGAGCCTGTTGGGTCATTTTGCTGGGGGTATCTCCACTGTCTACCAGCAAATATTACCATTTAGAGAATTTATTTATTTTCAAAAGTGACAGCTGCTCAAAAACAGCTGCTGAAATAATGCAGAGAAATTATTATAATAATTCTTATGCAAATAAGTTATTATTTAAATTTATACACAGTACTAATATCTGAACTTTGAGAGCATTCAGTAATCACTATGGTGAAATAAATATATATACACAGATATATATACTACAGTTTATAACAAACTGTGTCTGTCATATATATATATATATATATATATATATATATATACATACACATATATACATACATATATATACATACATACATACATACATATATACATACATATATACACATACACATACATATACACATATATATACATATATACATACACATATATATACATATATACATACACACATATATATACATATATACATACACACATATATATACATACACATATATATATATATACATACACATATATATATATATATACATACACATATATATATATATATACATACACATATATATATACATACATACACATATATATATACATACATACACATATATACATACATATATATACACATATATATACATACATACACACACACACACACTTTACCCCAGCTCTGGTTCTGGTTGGATCTTTGTAACCCAGCTCCCACACCCAGCACTGATGTCTCTCGATAGGTTAAAAACTGCAGGGTTGGGCATGTTGCTGGGGTATCTCCACACTGCTGGGCTGTGCTAGTCTAGTGTAGTGTAGCCCCATAGCCGCTGGGCTACTGACCTACTGCCATAGCAACAACCCAGCCAACAGGTCAGTTATCAGTGTTAATTAACAGCACAGTTTAAGAAGCTGATTAGAGCAGCCAGTCAAACTGCCTTCCTTTAGGCTAGCATTAGAGTCATGGCTGACAGGAATCAGTTTTAAGCTTCGAAAAAAAACAGAGCTTTTAAATACGGACTACTTTTCCATGTAATCAGTGTTTATCATTTTGCAAAAGTATTGGGACACCTGCTCACATTCATTGCTTCTTCAGAAATCAAGGGTATTTAAGAGTTGATCCTGCTTTAGTTGGAGTAAATGTCTCTACTGTCCAGGGAAGAAGGCTTTCTACTATTCTGGAGGAGCACTGCTGTGTTAGTGGGGTTTGGTGGTGCTGCTGCTACCACCACCATGCTTAACAGTTAATAGTGTCCTTGGGGTTGAACGCCTCTTCTTCACTCCTCCAAACATACAGCTGGTCAATCTTTGGACCATAAAACTCCCGTCCAGAGGGCTTTTTCTTTACGGTAGAGTAGTTCCGTTATCATGAACACACAGTCTGGCATGAAACCCATTTACCTGATGATTTGTAGCGGCTTCTTTGTTCTTTTCAGTATCAGTGAAACATCACCTGACAAAGCAGAAATGAAGAGCGGCGACAGACAGATTAGGGAAAGTGCATGCATCGTCTATTAACCGAGGATTACTGAACTGGAAAACTTTATAAAGTGAAGCAGCTTCAGAAGTTTGGAATAAATGACGGGTGAAAGTGCTGTTGTCCTCATTTGAACTGAACGTTGCGAAACTGGAATAATTCAGATAGCCCGAGGAGCCGCATCAATTCAGGCAGTCGCATTAGCATATAAAAGCTATCACCAATTCAGCAGAACAATTTCAGGCAGCTTCGGCTCCAAATAAAGGAGCCTGGAACAATTTTTCCAGGGAAAAACATCCCTCAAATAAACCTGTCTGACCACGCGCCACGGTTCATTTACACTAAAGCGGTACAATCGATTTCCACACGGCGAGATTAGTTTAACCTGGTCCGTCATTAGCCTGTCGCTCGTTAAATAGCACAACTTTATTCATACGAGTCACCCAACAAAAGCCTCCTAATGCCCTCACAAAGACTTCCTGTCTGGCGAGGAAACAGGACAAGGTTTAAGGTCGGCTCTTTCATGCAGGCGTGTCTCAGCTCCCAGTGAAAGGAGGGGGTTTCCAATAGAACAGAGCTTGAAGCTATCAGCACCATGCTGCCTAACGCCTGTTTCCTCGCCAGGCGTGGGCTAGTAGAGGGGTATAAAGCCCCCCAGCACTGAGGAGCTGTGGAGCAGTGGAAGAACTGTGTTCTCTGGAATGATGGTGGAGGAGCTGCATCCAGTACTTTTGGGAGGAGTTGGGGATGATGAGGTGGGGTGGTGATCATCATCCTACATCCTGACCTTACGCTGACTCACGCTCTTGCTGCTGAATGCAGTCAAATCCTTACAGCAATGGAAGCTTACTCCTCCAAAATCTAGTAGACAGCTTTCTTCTTCTCTGGACAGTAGAGACAGTTACTTCAACAAAAATTTACTTTATATAACATTAGAATAAACCCAAATAAACAGAGGTAATTACAGGTAGACACTCACTGACTACTATGTTTATTTAGGTTTATTCTAATGTTATATAGAGTTAATTACAGGTAGACACTCTCACTGACCACTGACTTTATATTTATTAGGGTTTATTCTAATGTTATATAGAGTTAATTACAGGTAGACACTCTCACTGACCACTGACTTTCTGTTTATTTGGGTTTATTCTAATGTTATATAGAGTTAATTACAGGTAGACACTCTCACTGACCACTGACTTTATGTTTAATTGGGTTTATTCTAATGTTATATAGAGTTAATTACAGGTAGACACTCTCACTGACCACTGACTTTATGTTTATTTGGGTTTATTCTAATGTTATATAGAGTTAATTACAGGTAGACACTCTCACTGACCACTGACTTTATGTTTAATTGGGTTTATTCTAATGTTATATAGAGTTAATTACAGGTAGACACTCTCACTGACCACTGACTTTATGTTTATTCTAATGTTATATAGAGTTAATTACAGGTAGACACTCTCACTGACCACTATGTTTATTTGGGTTTATTCTAATGTTATTAAGAGTTAATTACAGGTAGACACTCTTAGTGACCACTGACTTTATGTTTATTTGGGTTTATTCTAATGTTATATAGAGTTAATTACAGGTAGACACTCTCACTGACCACTGACTTTATGTTTAATTGGGTTTATTCTAATGTTATATAGAGTTAATTACAGGTAGACACTCTCACTGACCACTGGCTTTATGTTTAATTAGGTTTATTCTAATGTTATATAGAGTTAATTACAGGTAGACACTCTCACTGACCACTATGTTTATTTGGGTTTATTCTAATGTTATTAAGAGTTAATTACAGGTAGACACTCTCACTGACCACTGACTTTATGTTTATTTGGGTTTATTCTAATGTTATATAGAGTTAATTACAGGTAGACACTCACTGACCACTGACTATATGTTTAATTGGGTTTATTCTAGTGTTATATAGAGTTAATTACAGGTAGACACTCTCACTGACCACTGACTTTATGTTTATTTGGGTTTATTCTAATGTTATATAGAGTTAATTACAGGTAGACACTCACTGACCACTGACTAAATGTTTAATTGGGTTTATTCTAATGTTATATAGAGTTAATTACAGGTAGACTACGACTGAATGAGCAGGACCTCTGTAAGTATATATAATGCACAGATCTGATTGGCTGAGTAGTGCCACATCTGATATTTACAATGCATGCAATTGGTCTGAGAGTTTCCTGGGCTGCTAAACCTGCACTGTGAAGAGTAAATCCGTACACCACGGTATCAAGCTTATTCCCCCCTGTGCATTTAAGGGCCACCACATAAGCCCACCATAGTTCCCACCAAAGTTTAGCGAAGCTAGACATTCCCTCGACTCTGTGCTCTCAGATATGAGGTTTTACCCTCAGGTGGATCTGAGCCTCAGTTAGCTGGAACACGGCCTGCACCGTGGTGTTCGGTCTGCTAGCTAACTTACCTATGGCTTGGAGAGCTGGCTACGAGTCCAAACCCACAGAACCGGCCTCTCCTTTCTGTTCCTCCCAACACCAGTCGCTGGACTTCGCTCTCGGGTTTGAGTTTTTATGGTCAATTCTTGTGTCATGGCTCAGCAGTTAGTCAGCAGCAGGGTGGAGCTGCAGGCAGCTGAGCTAGTGAAGCAAAGGCTAGCTGAGCTTAGCAAACGGCTACGGATCCAAAGCCATGAGGAGAAACCTTTAATTTCAGCAGCAGCTCGATCAATAGCCACCAGTCGCTCGAGTCGTACCATCGTCTAGACGTTGATCAGACTGGTATCCTGCTAACTAAGCTCATGCTAACTAGCTGGACTCCTGATTCAGAGCAGGTTAATGTGTGTAATGGTCAGATTGAGGGTTTAACACTTCCTGAATGGCTGATTTAAGGTTGTGCAGTGTTCACCTAGTCACCCTGTGAGCAAGCTGAACGCTGTATTCTGTGCCATGTGAATGCAAACCCCAGTAAATATACACAGCGCCATTCCTTTGCAGTGGATGCTTCTCAACCCAAGCGTAAAAAGACTAGGGAGACTTGAAAATTACTAGCAAATGGCTCCTTGTTCAAACAGGACAGCCTCTGGGTCTGGACAGGTGACCTCTGATATAGAGAATAAAATGTTGAGTAGTCCACACACAAAATAACTTCCCACAGTTGTAGGAACAACCCAAAATTTAGGAAAATGAAAACATTAGATAAAATCAATAAAACTAAAAATTCAGTTTTATTTGTTATTTTTTTTGTCTTCACTGGAAATGTAAATACAGATTTGGCCCATTTTAAAAAATATATGACTGTATTAAAAAACAGAATGAGAAACTGGACCTTTAAAGCTAGGCAGTCTAACCCCCACCGACGCTAAAGTGTGGATGCAGTATAAAATGCAGGTAACTCCGTTTTGCATATTTGCTTCATAATTAATCAGGTGAACATTTTTAAAAGAACAGAATCTGAACGGTACGTCTCTGTGACGTACCTCTGGTCTACTACAAAAAGGTCCAGAAAATATATAGGAGAATATATGATCCACAGGTTCACGGCATCAGAACCTCATTCAGTGTCTTGACGGCGTTCTCATAGATGACCCTGAAGACGAGAAAGGGAGAGAAAAAAGAAACCATGAAGAACTCTCACCAGTCTCGATTAGGGGGGTTAATCCAGTGCAGTGCTTTGTATGGAAATGTAAAGCTGCTGCTGCTGCTGATGATGATGATGATGATGATGATGATGATGATGAGGAAGAGCCCCTCCACTCTTTTCTAAGCCTCATTATCTCCTGGTTACTTACTGGTCTTTCATGGAAACCAGTGTCCGTGACCAAGACTCAGCATCTGGGTGCAGCTTATCAGAGACAGAGGATGCTATAGACACTAGAGACCTTCTGTTTATATGAGCCAGACCAACTTCTATGTAAAGTAAAAGGTGGCCACACAGTCCCTCCTCCGGGCCACACAGTCCACCCCCCCGGGCCACACAGTCCACCCGGGCCGCTACTAAAGTACACCTTTTTCTGGACAAGCTGAAAGCTCCAGTAGCAGCATCTGAAGGTGGAGCAGCATGTGGGCTGAGGCGGTAGAGTAATACTACAGGATTTTACACTAATATGACTCTATGGGTTCTGCAGCGTTACACAACTCTCACAAGTGTTACCCCGCCCACTTCACCATACTTAAATGGTGCAGTAGCAGTGCGCTGATCCCGAAGTAGCAACGACAGAGATGCTCCTCGCCCAGTTACAGTCAGTGCAGAATCTACATGACTTAAAAGCTGCTATTTTAAAGTAAAATCAATAAAGTAATGATGTTTTAATGTCAAATGAAGTACAAATAAGCTGTGCTCTGATTGGCTGTCCTGTACTGTGTCTCATTCAGGAAGCGCTCACTGCTGAAACACTGCAGGGGTTGGTGTGGCGCAACAGATAACAACACTACCTGGCACTGAGCTACCACACCATGTGGGAGACTGGGGTTCAATTCCCAGTCTGGGTGACTATGCTGCACTACACCAATAAGAGTCCTTGGGCAAGACTCCTAACACTGCATTGGCCCACCTGTGTAATACGAGTAACCTTGTAGGTCGCTCTGGATAAGAGCGTCAGCTAAATGCCATAAATGTAAATGTAAATGTCCTGAGAACTGCAATGGGTGGAGCTTAACTCGCTGCAGGACTGTGGGAGTGACTGGTACGTTGTGAAGCTTTAGCAATAATTACATATGACTCTATACTTCTTTTACTAGAGGGGCTCTTTAACTTAAAAACACGTAGCAAGCCACGTATTGTACTTTATTTTTATTTACAAACTAATAAATAAATGTTACTGTCCCTATTTTCAGATTATTACAGTATTTAACCTTATTAAAAGTATAATTGTAACTAAATATTAAACATGGGTCACTTCTCTGATGTCACAATACCAGCATATTTACATACATTTAGTCTATGTCCGTTTAGCTCCACCCACTCACACTGAAGACTGCTTTTTGAACCAGGCACAAAATATAGACTAACCAATCAGAACAGATACAGTAGCAGCGTTTCCTCGAGAATTTTTTTTTTTCACCAATGGCGGAAGACCCACTCTCAAACCCCCCTAAACAGCTTTAAACCAGCGCAATATTGCAAATAGAGTGTGTATAAGAGTGTGTGTGTGTGTGTATATATTTATTTATTTATCCCCCCCCCCCCCCCAGTATTTTTATTTTGTAAATATCTGTGTCCTTTTGTACTACTGTGAGGGACGATACCCCTAAGTTTATCCACTCACCTTTACACCTGTGTAATGTTATTGACTTGATAATGTAATGATTTGACTTGATCTGACATTTCTGAGCACTGCCAAATATGTGTAGCGGAAACACAGAGTAATTATAGTAATTAACAGCCTGTTAAAATGAAACGGATAAGAGGGGCGGGAAGACGGTGATGTAGAAATTAATTACAGCCGTGTTGAAAAATGAGGATGTGGGCTATTAAAATATTCACCTACAGGAAAGGAAAAACCCCACTAAACTTTTACTCATTACTAAAACGTAGGAAATCCTGTAATTATGTGCAAAACCACGTTCATCATCATCATCATCATCAGCAGCAGCAGCAGCAGCAGCAGCAGCAGCAGCAGAGACCCTGTGCTGAGAAGAGCAGGCTGAACTTGTTTACTGGTGAATTTCTTTTTTTCCACACTTCCTCCTCCTACAGGTTTCCTGTGTGCTCAGAGAACAGGCGCTCTGAGGCTGTAGTTTTCCTGCAGTTCTGAGCCGGAGTCTTTACCTCGGTGTGTGTGCGGGGTCCTCCGCTGTGATGCCGCAGTGCTGTAGGATTTGCTTGTGGACAGAAACCGCAATGCTCTTCAGGTCCGGCTTGAACTTCTCCGCTGTGGAAGATCAAACACACCACATCATTACAGGACAATGACAGGTCACACCAGAACCTATATTTAACCACTGACTTTCCTTATTTGAATGGTATATAGAGGTAATTACAGGTAGACACTCTCACTGACCACTGGCTTTGTGTTTATTTTGGTTTATTCTAATGTTATATAGAGTTAATTACAGGTAGACACTCTTACTGACCGCTGACTTTATGTTTATTTGTGTTTATTCTAATGTTATATAGGAGTTAATTACAGGTAGACACTCTCACTGACCACTGACTTTATGTTTATTTGTGTTTATTCTAATGTTATATAGAGTTAATTACAGGTAGACACTCTCACTGACCACTGACTTTATGGTTATTTGTGTTTATTCTAATGTTATATAGAGTTAATTACAGGTAGACACTCTCACTGACCACTGACTTTATGTTTATTTGGGTTTATTCTAATGTTATATAGAGTTAATTACAGATAGACACTCTCACTGACCACTGACTTTATGGTTATTTGTGTTTATTCTAATGTTATATAGAGTTAATTACAGGTAGACACTCTCACTGACCACTGACTTTATGTTTATTTGGGTTTATTCTAATGTTATATAGAGTTAATTACAGGTAGACACTCTCACTGACCACTGACTTTATGTTTATTTGGGTTTATTCTAATATTATATAGAGTTAATTACAGGTAGACACTCTCACTGACCACTGACTTTATGGTTATTTGTGTTTATTCTAATGTTATATAGAGTTAATTACAGGTAGACACTCTCACTGACCACTGACTTTATGTTTATTTTTGTTTATTCTAATGTTATATAGAGTTAATTACAGGTAGACACTCTCACTGACCACTGACTTTATGGTTATTTGTGTTTATTCTAATGTTATATAGAGTTAATTACAGGTAGACACTCTCACTGACCACTGACTTTATGTTTATTTTTGTTTATTCTAATGTTATATAGAGTTAATTACAGGTAGACACTCTCACTGACCACTGACTTTATGGTTATTTGTGTTTATTCTAATGTTATATAGAGTTAATTACAGGTAGACACTCTCACTGACCACTGACTTTATGTTTATTTTTGTTTATTCTAATGTTATATAGTTTCATAGGTAGTCGTCTTGTAAATCATGTAACTAACAAACCAATATCAAATATATATGAATACTCACTTTTTCTTACAACGGCCAGAATGTGTGAGATTGCAGCCAGACCGGCGATGCTGTCGATGGCCTCAGAGTCCACGGAGGATCCCGTCTCAGACAAGAAACACCTACAGGAGGTTTCAGATTAAAATTCAGATGAAACGAATAAAGTAAAACAGATGTGGGTCACAGCTCGCGTTAAACAGGCCACAGCTCTGTCTGTCGTTTGTGTTTTCTGACACTCTTCTTTAGTGGTGCAGCAGACCTCGGATAACGGACCTGGACGGCTCGCCCCACAGAATTCGGAACGTAAATGACCCTCGGATTAATCGCCAAACTTTAACCATAACAGTGTGAAAGTTTTCCTACCGCAGTTAAAAAAGTAAAATAAGTCAGTAATACAAAACTGTTTCAAAATAAAAGTCACTAATACAAAAACAGACTATCAAAATAAGACACAAACTAACAAAATGTGTTCAAATAAGTCACCAACACCATCAAAATAAAAGACTAATGAAAACAGACTGTTGCAAAATAAGTCACTAAAACCAAATAACAGTGTCAAAATAAGTCTTTAAAAAACAAACCTTTTCAAAATGAAGTCAAAAACAAATGAACAGATGATTTCAAAATAAAAGTCACTAATGCAACTAAACAGTGTGTTAAAATAAGTCACCAACACAGACTATCAAAATAAAAGACTAGTAAAACAGACAGTTTTGAAATAAAAAAGTGACTACAACAAACGAAGTGTCAAAATAAGTCACTAATAAAAACAATCCATTTCAAAATACAAATAAACAAACAGACCATATCAAAATAAAAGTCACTAATACAAACGACAGGCCGTGTCAAAGTAAGTCAATAATATATAAACAAACAGACTGTGACAAAATTAAAGTCAATTATACGTAGCATTAAAAAAAAAAAAAAAGTCAAACTGAAAGCTAAAATTACTCACAATCATGTTAACGTTTTTCCTCATCCAAAAATATACATATATATATATTCGACCCGTGTCTCATAAAAACGCAATTCACTTCAAAGCATAAGTTTAACGATCCGTTACACCACTACCGTTACCTATAAACATGGACTAAAGTCCATCACAGAGCTACAAACAGTAGCAGCAGATATCTATTCAGTCTGTGGACCTACAAACGGTGCCACAAACCAAATAATCAAGTCTATTAGAGACTACTGAACACCACTGAAGGCTAGCCTGAATCAGCTTCTGTTATTTGTTAGCTACATTAGCCCCACAGCGCCGGTGCACAACTGAAGAAGCTGAACTTCAAACACCAAACATGTCCTGGCTGATGGACTACATTAGGGGTGATTAGGGTAGAGCGGGTATGTTACCTGGTAAGGGCTGGTGATTTGAGTATGGCTGCAATGATGGTGCAGGAGAGAGGTGGCAGGTCCGTCTCTGACTCTGGGGTCATCACCTCTTCAGGATGAGACATCTACACGGGGTGAGAGGGCGAGAGGAAGCAAAACCTTGTAAATACATGCTTTTCTTATGCTAGACTGCAGGCAAAAGTTTAAGGACACCTCCAATTTTTGTCAGTAGTCCACTGGCAGTTTATAACAGTGGTTGGTGTGGCACAACAGATAACACCACTACCTGGCACTGAGCTACCACACCATGTGGGAGACTGGGGTTCGATTCCCAGTCTGGGTGACTATGCTGCGCTACACCAATAAGAGTCCTTGGGCAAGACTCCTAACACTACATTGGCCCACATCTGTAATACAGGTAACCTTGTAGGTCGCTCTGGATAAGAGCGTCTGCTAAATGCCATAAATGTAAATATATATAATATTTACAATGTTATTTATTTGAAAGTACTGTGGTAGACAGCAGTAAGCGTCTGTTCAGCACTGCTTTATACAGATATTTTACCTTCAGACTTTAGTTCATTTCTTTTCCTGGCAGCTTACCTTTTTGTACCATTTGAGGTCACTGGACTTCAATTTCAGGTTATTCACTGAAAAATTGGGGTTTATATATATATGGCAGCCCTTTATTCCAGGCCTTTCATCAAACAGAGCTGAGTTTGCAGACTATGAATGGCATAAAGTCCCAACAGCAGTGTGAAAGACTGGTGGAGAGCCGGCCGAGACCTGAGAGCTGTGATTGGTCAGTCGAGGTTATTATTTCACCATAGTGATTTCTGAATGCTCTCAGAGTTCAGATATTAGTACTGTGATTAAATCTGAATAATAACTTCTTTACATTATAATTATCATCATTTCTCTGCATTATTTGAGCAGGTGTTTTTGAGCAGTTGTCATTTCTGCAAATAAATAAATAAATAAATAAATAAATAATATATATACACAAATATATATATATATAAATAAATGCTCTAAATTGTAAATATTTTTATTTGGAATAAAGGGGAAATGTTGTCCATGATTTATGAAATACAGCACACATGTTCATTTCCTTTAAACAAACTGAACACATCATGTAGGGTGGTCTCTTCATTTTTCTCCGGTGAGATATACACATATACACACATACATATATACATATATATATATACACATATATACACACACACACACATACATATATACATATATATATACACATATATACACACACACACATATACATATATATATACACATATCTATATATATATCTATATCTATCTATCTCTCTCTCTCTATATTTATATATCTATATATATCTATATATATATATCTATATATATCTATCTCTCTCTCTCTCTCTCTCTATATATATATATATATATATATATATATATATATATATATATATATATATATATATATATATATATATATATATATATAAGGGAGACTGGTAGTGCTTAATAAACACTGATCAGCTGCAGGTTTCATTACTAACAGTGTAATTAGACTGGGTTCATTTGATGAAGAGCAGCAGAGGTTATAGAATATAAATCAGGTTTTTAGTCTGTAATTTACATGTATTGTGATAAATATATTGTTTATTGTAAAATTGTCTTTAAATATCGTGATACAGTATATTTACCATAATCACCCAGCCATATATATATAATTTTAAAATATATACAAAAAAAACCCCACACCCTATAAAGTTCAGTCCTATTCAGACGATGGACTGGGAGAGACACACATATACAAAGGCTGATATTCAACCCCCCCTGTCTCATCCTCAACCATCACTCTGCATCATTAGCCTCACAAAGCTGGCTTTTATGATCTGGCTGCTACTTGGATATCATTCGCACCATACGCCAATCTCAAAACACATAATCAGACATAATTAAGGCCATTACAGCGGCAGAATAAAGGAGCACAGATGACGAGGCGTCTTTTATTCTAGTGTTCTGCATCTGGGTGAGCTTTCCTTTAGAGAAGCTACCCACACTGCCTTCTCTCGGCGCTTCGGCCTGACACGCCGCGCGACCTTCTTGAAGAATGATCTTATTTCCCAGAGGAAAATGGGGATAACAGCATTTGGAGAAAGCAATGGAGAAGACTGAAAGGAGCCCAGCAGTGATGAATCTGTACTTCATTTAGTTTAGACATGCATTCAAATGTCAGGAGGGAAATGGAAATTAGGGATGTGCGTTCTGGCTGATTCTGATTGTGGCGTTTTGGGTGTCCTAACGAAGGCCATCAAGACATAAATACAGACGTGTCTGGGGCTACACGATAACCGAGAACACCTTATTGTGACTGATACTGACTTTATTAAGCAGCCTGGGGCTCGTCGGCGGGCTGGAAGTGTTATCACAGACTTCTGTTACCCAGCAGTTTGTACAGAAGTCCCTGTAGTTACTGAGTAATACACCGTATATTATTAATATTACCACCATTAACCATCATCACTCCGACCATCACTGCTATGACTATATTACTTATAATATATTATTTATAAATAGTTCTGATCAGAGGAGGATGGGTCTTGGTTCCTTCCTAAGGTTTCTTCCTCCAGCCCTGAGGGAGCTTGTCTATGGCACTGTGGCTTTCGGCTGCTCCCTTAGGTTTTACATTGTTGATTTCTTGTCTTTTTACTGATTCCTGATTCTGTAAAGCTGCTCTGTGACAAAAAAAAAAAAAAAGAGCTATCTGAATAAATTTGATTAGATTTAATTAGTCTTAGAGTGTTAAGGGGTTAAATTTTGATTAAAATGAATTATTATTATTTTTTTTTAAGCTATGTAATTATTACCTAAAGCCATTTTATATATATATATATATATATATATATATATATATATATATATATATATATATATATATAATTTTTAATTTATTTTTTGCTTGTTTATATAAACAAGCAAAAAAAATAAAAAATTTAAAAACAGGGAAAATTTTCCAAGCGTCATCAACCAACCCCAGAGCATCATTTCACAACCATGAACCATAATCACATCATCCCCATTATATCATCCCCCTGACCAAAGACTGCACTGGCCCAAAAAAAAAACACCCTTAAAATACCAAAATGACAAAAAGGGCAATAGCCTCCTTTTCCATTACTGGCTCCAGGTTTGAAAGCTGAATATCATTCAGAGTAAACTGAGTGAGACTCATTCGAATAAGGCTGGGTGTCTTCCCCAAATCTAATAAACGTCTGCTGGTGTATCTCACCAGCACTGCTCTCCTCTCCATGTGGAATCAGGGGTTTTAAAAGTGGGTCAGGTTCACGGCAGCATACCCCTGACCAATCACAAGACTAAAGGCTAACATAACTCCGCCCTCTGGACTCCGAGTCTGGGCAACCTGAAGGGCTCCAGTTAAAGCTCAACCTGGCCACGACTGGGGGAACGAACGGCTGCCCAGTGTGCCCCACTGTCTCTCACGTCCGGCACCCGTCCCCTCTCTGCTTCACTGTGGAATTGAATGGCTGAGTGCCATGGTTTGGCCGGGAGATCCCAATAAAGCAGGGCAGCTAGAGAGATCCGCTTCCCGCTGTCCATCCATACTCCACAGAGAGGCGACGGGTGCCGGACGGTAGGGATGAGGGGGCAGTTAGAGAGGTGTGATGAGAGGATTTTGGTGATTTATCAGATTTCTGCTCTGTGTTTTCTAGGTACACTTTGCTGAACCTTGGTCTTAGACGAAAATTAAATAAATAAATAAATAAATAAATATCTAATATATAGTGTATGAAAATGTGTAGTGGCTTTAAAAGAGTGTGAAGCAGTGTGCATGATTTAGTGATTCTTACTGGAGGGTGCTGTGGGGTCAAGGGGAGAGGCCATTCTCATCACTAGAGTTTATATGACCTTTGTTTTTTTTTTGGTCTGAATTATTGGTCATAATGTGAATGTCTTATTCATATTAATAATGACATCATTCCATTCATCAGCTAATTATATACTGGGTGCCAATATATTGATACATACATATTGTACATTATTTTTCTACCCATGGTACACAACTTTTCCATTTTTGTGACACACTGCTCTGCTGAGCTTTTAAATATATCTCTAAACTTATCAGCTTATAAATAAATCTAAACTGGTCAATTCATCTGTATCAGTGATGATATATGAAAAGATCTAGCTGGAAAAAAGAGAGATACTGATCTACCAGTCTATGTGCTACCAGTCTAATTCCATGAACCCAAAACACCAAACAACAGCGCGACCAAACCTGCTAACACGGTCATCAGTGAACTGACCGGTCCAGTACGTATTAGCAACACTGACGCTGGTTGACCGACAGCTTGTGCCAATATTGACGAGCAGTTTAGGAAAAACACACCAACCTTCTGCAGCGTCCGGCTGAGGTCAATGATGACGGCGGCACACAAAGACGAGAAGATTCCAGAGACGACCTCTGACCTTTCAGACGCCAATTGGGTCACCAGCAGAAAGTCATACAGAGCATCCTCTGCCAAGCAACACAGCTACACACACACAAACACACACAGTATTAACAAGGGTTACACAACAGGGTGTGTGGACAGAGTGATGAAGAATTGTGTGTGTGTGTGTGTGTGTGTGTGTGTGTGTGTGTGTGTGTGTGTGTGTGTGTGTGTGTGTGTGTGTGTGTGGTCCCACCTCCTGACCCTCTTCTTTATCCTTCCGAAGCCGGTGTGCCATGACCTCCAGAATTTTCTGGAAAATGTTGGTAACGATTCGAAGAGTGATGCTCAGTTGCTCCTCCTGATCTTCTGCACCGCGGGAGAAGCTGTCCTGAGCCACCTCAGCGAGCACAGACAGCAGCAGGGGAACACACCAGTATCCTTTCTCTACAAGGACAAACACACAGGTTGGTTTTACCTAGATGTAATAATAATAATAATAATAATAATAATAATAATAATCATAAATGTTCCCTAATCTGCTCAAATGACCTGCTGTTAAGCAAAAGTTTGATGTTAAGTTGATGTTAAGTGTAAATAATAGAGCAGAGATCTGGTGCTCCACCGTCACAGCTGTGTCTGGTCTACTCGTACCAGCGCAGCATACACTAACACCCCCCACCCCCACTGTGGTACTGAGAATGACCCACCACCCAAATAATAATAGCTGCTCTGTGGTGGTCAGTCCTGTGCGGCCCTGAGCACCGAAGAACAGGGTGAAAGGAGGCTGATTAACGGGATACAGTCTGGAATCATGGTGCTCCTATATGGTCAGTGGAGCTGATATAAGAATCAAGGAGGTGGCTGGTCGGTGTATGAAAGGTCACTCAAATAAAAGCAGCACTTTGGAGATGGGGCATTTCTTGCTCTTGGGCTCCCTCTACGGTCATGAAGTGTAATTAGAGCTTTGAGGCACCGCTAAAGGACATGCTTTTCTGGACAAGCTGAGAGATAGGATACATATGACCCGGGTTATGCAGACAGCTAAACCCATAGGCATTGTTAATATGGAGCTCTTCCAGCAGCAGCAGCAGGTCTGGAGCTCTGCTGCAGTTACTGAGTCAGTTGGAGGCTTTTCTGCACTCTGCTCTGAGCTCAGCACTCGGCCCTGACCCCTGACCAGCTCTGTAACTTTACATGGTCTGACAGACACTCGGTGGCTGAGCTGCTCTCTGTGAGCTGAAACTAAACTCTTCCACTGTTCAATAATAACACCACTCACAGCTGATGGAGGAAGATCTAGGAGGGAGGAGATTTCACCAGCTGACTTGTTGTAGTTGGTGCAGCGGTGTCTCCTATTACATACAGAACCACGCTGGAGTTCAGTGAGCTCTTTAGAACCTCCCGTTCTTTCACTGATGTGTGGAAGAAAGGCTGACTGCAGGACTAGGGGCTGGATTTTATACACCTGTGGCTGAAATGGACTGAATGAAACACCTGAATTCAGTAATTAAGAGGTGTGTCCCAATACTTTAGACCATACAGTGTCCTAACACATAACGCCTTTCTCTGACTGTTCACACATCTCTGTTGAGGTGAACAGAAGACTGATGAAATGCTACAGTTTGGGTGTCATGATCACGTAAGCTTCTTCTGCTGAACAGGCTGGACTGGACTGGACTGGCTGAGCCCGGTGTCAGCTCTGCCTAATAAAGACAGTACTGTTGCAAAAGTCACAGCAGTTTCCATGGCAATGTGTCCAAATGTCTGACAGAGTTTCAGCATGGCCTCGACGTGACTGGACGTGGCCAAACACTGTGTGTGTGTGTGTGTGTGTGTGTGTGTGTTTGTTTGTACATTTTCATTCATTCTCTACTTCTGTAATGAAGCCTGAGAGAAGCAGAGCTAGTCTACCAGCAAGCTGCTTCTCTCTGACTCTGTAAAGTGCTTTTCAGTAAAACTCTGCTGTTTAGGTTAAGAGGGGTTTTAAAAATCGTATTAGACGCATGTACTACACTATATGGCCTAAAGTAATGGGACACACCTCTTAATCTTGAATTCAGAGGTTTCGTTCAGCCCCATTATACATATAAAGCCCCTAGTCCTGCAGTCAGCCTTTCTTACACACATCAGTGAAATAACGGGAGGTTCTGAAGAGCTCACTGAACTCCAGCGTGGTTCTGTATGTAATAGGAGACACCGCTGCACCAACAACAAGTCAGCTGGTGAAATTTCCTCCCTCCTAGATCTTCCTCCATCAGCTGTGAGTGGTGTTATTATTGAACAGTGGAAGAGTTTAGGAGGAACAGCTCACAGAGAGCAGCTCAGTGTCCACCGAGTGTCTGTCAGACCACGTAAAGCTACAGAGCGGGGTCAGGGCCGAGTGCTGAGCTCAGAGCAGAGAGCAGAAAAGCCTCCAACTGACTCAATAACTGCAGCAGAGCTCCAGACCTGCTGCTGCTGAAAGAGCTTACAGCAAAGGGGGACCAGCTCCATATTAATAATGCCTATGGGTTTAGAATGGGACACCAGAAAAACTCTGTAGGTGGAATGTGTAGGTGTCCCAATACTTTTGTCCAAATACTAGAACTCCAGAGTGATTTTAAGGCTCTACCATGCAGATTCCACAAATAGCGGCACCCCAAATGTCAAACGGTATTTGGTAAAGCCTCCCCTAGCAAGAATAACAGCCCTCAATTTGTAGGAGGGAGATGGGAGAACGCCTGAGGAGGCATCTTGGACCGGGCCACTTCTCCAGGCCGAACATCTCCAGCTCTTTGAGTTTCTTAGGTTTCCTCTTGTGAACTGCTCTCTTCAGTTGAGACCACAAATTCTCAATTGGGTCAAGTCTGGGAGACCGAGAGGGCCATGTGCTGCTGCAACCACGTCTTTATCGATTCTGTCGTGTGCCCTCACTTTCTTGAGGGGTGTCAATACTCCTGGAGTCGACCGTATATGAGGGAGTGGGGATCCATTTCAGTCACAGCCAAAGATTTTCTTCTTGGCCAAATAATAGCTGAAAACTTTATATCTATAAATAACGACTCTATTCTTACAGAGTGTGTGTGTGTGTGTGTGTGTGTGTGTTGTCTGCTGCTTTGTAAGAACTCACCAGACAGCAGCACACAGGAGCCGAGCTGCAGGACATGATCGTTGAAATCGGCGTCTCCCAGGGCAACCCGCACCGCATCCCTGCACACCATCAGACAGCTCTGTCCCAGAGTGGAGAGAGAGGATCACAGCAACAGTAAGCATCCACACACAAAACACACAGACACACACACACACACACACACACACACACACAACATCTGGTGTATAAAAACACCATTAAATAATAAAAGGGGTCTTCATTTAATCTCCTTTCACAGGCCCCCAAAACTCCACACTACTAAAAAGGGCCAGCTGACTAGTAACAATAGGACTAGGAACCCCTTTTGGTGCTGTGTCCACTACATGTCCAAATATTTATGGACACCCCTTCTAATGAATGCATTCAGCTACTTCAAGTCCCACTGTGTCCCATTGCTGACACAGATGTGCAAATAGACAGGCGCACACACACACACACAGCTTGTCTAGTTCCTGTAGAGAAGTGCTGCCAATAGAATAGGACCCTCTGAAGCAGATCATGCTGCCTAATAATGCCAGGTGTGGTCTAGAGGGGTATAAAGCCCCCCAGCATTGAGGAGCTGTGGAGCAGTGGAAGAGCTGTGTTCTCTGGAATGATGGATGGTGAGGCTCCATCCAATACTTTTAGGATGAGTTGGGGAAATGGGGATGATGAGGTGGGGTGGTGATCATCATCATCATCATCATCCAACATCCTGACCTCACTAAATATAACGCATGTCGTAGCGTGCAATCAAATCCTCTACTCTGAAATCTAGTAGAAAGTCTTCTTCTCTGGACAGTTGAGACAGTTACTTCAACAAAAGCAGGATCAGCTCTTTTTAATAGTCTTGATTTCAGAAAAATAAGCAGGTGTCCCAATACTTTTGTCCATACAGTGTAAAATGCAATCGCGTATCCATGTCATGGTACTGCATACTGAAACACCTCTTTTTTAAGATTCTGCAATCATCAGGTTCTCGCGTTCCTGTAACGGCTCCATCAGAAAATTAACTACGTGAACTGCAATTCTGCTCCGGTAAAAGACCTCCGGTAATTAAGCATGAGTGTGAAGGAGAAAGCGAGGGGCGAGGGAGACCCTCCAACAGAAGACGCACAGTAATTATCACTCCTATAAAGGTTTTTGTTGACGGGCGTATTTCCACCTCATAGACCATCACAGAAAATGAACCTGGACAAGATCGGGCTTTGACCACCTCCCAATGCGGGTTGAGGGATGTGAGGCAGTGGTGGCTCAGCGGTTAGAGCGATAACAGGGTTGTGGGTTCGATTCCCGGGCTCGGCAAGCTGCCCAACAGTTGAGCAAGGCCCTTTACCCTCTCTGCTGCCCGGGCGCTGGAGTTGGCTGCCCACCGCTCTGGGTGTGTGTGTGTACTCACTGCCCCTAACACATCTGTGTGTGTGTGTGTGTGTGTGTGTGTGTGTGTGTGTTCACTACCAGATGGGTTAAATGCGGAGGACACATTTCGTGACAAATACGTGCACCTTTTTTAGTGAACTAGGGGCAGTGAGTACACACCCACCCCCCCAGAGCGGTGGGCAGCCAACTCTAGCGCCCGGGGAGCAGAGAGAGTAAAGGGCCTTGGTCAAGGGCCCAACAGTGGCAGCTT
The DNA here is from genome assembly GCF_030463535.1 of Salminus brasiliensis. NCBI lineage: Eukaryota > Metazoa > Chordata > Actinopteri > Characiformes > Bryconidae > Salminus > Salminus brasiliensis. The sequence continues at coordinate 3,914,842 of NC_132886.1, forward strand.
GCCGATCCACAACCCTGTTATCAACAGCCCGACGCTCTAACCGCTGAGCCACCACTGCCCTATCATTGGTCATCATTTCATAATGAATGGACCAATAGAAATGCTCCCCAAAAAAATGTAATTAAAATTAAAAGTCATTTTGGAAATACAAGGTTTTTGCAGTACTGCAGCTTTTGTTTCTAATAATCTATTAGCGCCGAACGTCTTCGCCAGATCTTGATTCATTACAGCTCAGTAACTGCAGGAACGTCAGCGAGGATCCTGTTATCCTTAGAGGAGGGAAGATCAAACGGCCACTCGAGGTCCAGCAGAAGGTCAAGAGAATTTAAGAGATGGTCTTCATTTGGTGTCTAAGGGCTGTTCAGCTGCTTGGGGGAAAGATCGCGAGCCAGGCCAGGTGATTTTCCACTGAACTCACCAACAGTTAACGTGATTTCCTCAGAATTTCAATGAGCCTGCACTGCAGAGAAGGACTCCAGCGTCTCTCAGCCTTTCTGGCTTCGCTCTATTTTAGTAAAGACGCCTTTAAGAGCGTTTTTCTTTTTCACATTATCTAACACAGGAAGACAACACTGAGGCGGCCTAACCGCCCACCAGTCTAACACACAGACAGAGGGATGTGGGTGTTGCTATTAAAAACACAGGGAGGAAGAACGGAGAAAGGTGACGCCCGTTTCTTCTCATGGGAAGATATGCTGTGGAAGGGAACAAGCTGAACAGCGAGGCGAGGGGCAGTTACAGCTAGGTCTGAGGTGTGGATGACTGAAGGCATTTAGTTTAGATCATACAAATAACTGGAAACATCAAAAACAAAAGCGGAGGATTATTTATTCCTCTGAAAAAGATCCTTATTTAGCTGTTAAGCAGGAGCTGGGACAATTCTAGTGACCGTCGTCTACGATAATCTCGTAACTGTTGTTTTAACGATAACGTGCGAGCAGACATTATTGAGTAGGTAACTCACTGTGACATAAACCCCTCAAAAAACACCCCTTAAGAGCTCACGTCTTCACTGTGCCTGATAGGAAGGACTACACGCTAATACTGCTCAACATTCTCTGCCCTCCATAAAATCCTCTCAGTACTACCTCTCTCTCTTTTTACCTACTCCAAGTAAATGGCCACCCAGCTCGACCTGCTGGAAGATTGCCCGCTGAGGTCCCCTCTACCTGCGTCAGACCGGCTGCACACCCTCCTACCACTGCTACCTGTTTAATGACCATGTTCAAACCTAAATTTAATTAATAATATCACCACTATTACCATCACTACTCTGACCATCACTGCCATGACTATATTAAGTTATTCTACACCATTATTATTATATTATGATTATGATCAGAGCAGTTCAACAGTATAGATTGTTTGGTAATTTTTTTTTATCAATAATTAATAAATAGTTCTGATCAGAGGAGGACGGGTCGGGTCCCCCTTGTGAGTCTTGGTTCCTCCCAAGGTTTCCTCCTCCAGCTCTGAGGAAGTTTTCCCTTGCCACTGTCGCCGTTGGGGCTCACTGGGGGTCTTTGATCCTTCATGTCTTACATTATTTCTTCTTTGTTGTTTCTGTTGCTCAGAGATGCCGTTTAAGAACAGCAGCTGGACAATGAGCTTATTCCACCATCTGCGAACTGACCTGTGTACTGAATCTGAAGATTATTAAAAACTTCAGGAGTCCGCTGCCCACTACAGGCCGAAACCAGCCAAGCATCTGTTGGACTGTAATCTGTGACGGTCGAATTCTGTGAGCTTAGTGGGCAGTTTCTGGCGACGGTCAAAAGCCCATCTGCACCAAGAGCCCTTCCAGCTTCGAGTACGGCTCGGCTCGACCCGCCATCCTTTAAGATCCACGGAAGACGAGCGTCCAGACTTTTTACTGTCCTGCACTGAAGTGGTGGAACGAACTTCCCCTGGGTGTCCGAACAGCAGAGTCCAACACTCGCTGTCCTCAAACCCACACTGAAGACCCTCCTCTTCTGAGAGTACTCAGGCGAAGAGAAGAGTACTATGGTCTCCTTACTGACTTGTGTTTAGTAGAGTCTAAGATTAGAGGAGCTTTGAATTATTAGTCTATTTAAACTGGCTGAGGTTATTTTTGATTAGGTTGCTCTGGAGAAGAACGTCTGCTTGTATACGGTCACATATTCTGACAGAGAGACATTATCAGATCATGTGACTGCACTGTTTCTTCTAGACGTGTAGAGGGGTAACAAAATGTGGTGCCACCAGAAAGTGAGACCCCTGTATACTTCTATAAGAAACAGTGACGTCACATCATTTACAGATGAAATGAAATAGATTCTGAATTTGTTCAGATGTTTAAACAAAGTAAAATGATAAAACTTAAAACCTTTGAAAAGGACAATAAATAACGTTATATTAATATAATGTAATATAAAAATAGTACATTCATATTAAATTACAATTTAATGTGGAAAAAGAAAAGTTTATAATGTCAGTAACTCTTGCACTGTTGTTGTTTATTTTTACTTTTTGAGTAAATAAATAATTAGAAAAACATAGCGCAATGCACAATTTTTACAAACACATTATAAATGATTCAAAATATCATCTAATTATCGTTATTGGCAGAATCCCAGAAAATATCGAGATATAATTTTTCGCAAATATCGCACACCCCTAGGGTGCACCGATTTCCAGAATTACACTTCAACAGGGATGCAATATTGTCCTTCCCACCGGCCCCCGACACTCCATACAGCTCTACATACTCCTGAAAAGGCTCTGCGGACTAGTAACAATAGTGGAACCCTTTTTTGGTGCTATATACTCTACATGTCCAAATATTTGTGGACACCCCTTAATGAATGCATTCAGCTACAGATGTGTAAATGCATATACACACACACACAGCTTGTCTAGTCCCTGTAGAGAAGAAGTACTGCCAATAGAATAGGACTCTCTGGAGCAGATCAACATGATGAGCCTATTGGCACCATGCTGCCTAATGCCAGGCGTGGGCTAGTGGAGGGGTATAAAGCCCCCCAGCATTGAGCTGTGGAGCAGTGGAGGAACTGACCATTAAGATCCTTCCACAGTGTGTTAATATCCTGTACTAATGACGGTACACTGGTACAGATGATGCATCAAGCTGAGAGTGTGAACGCTGCTGAAGGCTGTGTAAACATGCCAGTGTTGAAGGTCTGCCAGCATACCAGCACTAGACCCTTCACTCACCTCTACAATCTGCTTGCTGAGAGTCAGCTGTTCTTCAGAGACATCCTCGCCAGGGGAAACCACGAAGGGGAGCACCCTCTTCTCCACCCAATTCATGGAGAGCTCCAAAGAGCCCAGGAAGTCCCGCCCCTCCGGGTACTGACGGACAGAAAGACGGAGAACACAGTGGCAGTCAACACGAGAGCTTGTGCAAAGCCGTGGTCACGCCAGACATAAAAACACTGCCAGATACCTTCACCAGCATCCCTGCGTCCTTTTTTTATAAAAGTGAACTGGCCAGGCAAACACGGTCAATATTTGGCACAATGATTTTGGTAAAACGAGTGATTTGTCCAACAAAAATAATTTTCTGCTGATGAATTACTCTTCTGCTGTTCCAACCCTGGCTAGTGCGCCCCCTAGTGGTTAAAATTTAGTTTTGCAAACAGGGCTGGTAATTTATCCTGCCCATGACTATTTTAATTTGTTTTATTCTGATAATACCTTTTTCCACTTTTGCTAATTAATGAAAAAAAAAATGCTAATACCCTTTTCAACAGAATTTTGCTAATGCCATATCAAACAGAATGTTGCCATTCTTTTTAATAATATATATAATATCATTATATACACACACACACACACACACACACATACATATACACACATATACACACAAACACATACATATATGTGTGTGTGCGTGTGTGTGCACAGGTACATAAACTTTGTATATCTGCTGATTCCCGATACCGATCCTATACCATTGTTGAATTAATAAACCGTATATCTCTATATATCTTTAGAAAACAAAATATTACAAATTACCACACAGATATAAATGTACTAAATTGATATTTCTTTGTCACTAAAATAAACAACTGTGTAGGACCTGGACACAGCTTTCAAATTCAAACTTATATAAATATATTAAAATAAATAAAAGGTATCGGCCAAAACAGAACATAAGTAGATCATGGTGACCGCGCTTTAGTCCGCTGGACCACCCGGGTGGTATGTATGTCTATATTTCTAAACACTGAAGCATTTTCTGTTGTGTTGTTGACTCCTGGAAGTACTTTATACTTTGTACTCATCATGTAATTAAGATTAGAATTGTATTTTTGTAATTTTGCTAATACCTTTTCTAAATAGAATTTTGCTAATACCTTTTCTAAATAGAATTTTGCTAATACCCTTTCTAGATAGAATTTTGCTAAGCCCCTTTCTAAATAGAATTTTGCTAAGCCCCTTTCTAAATAGAATTTTGCTAATACCCTTTCTAGATAGAATTTTGCTAAGCCCCTTTCTAAATAGAATTTTGCTAAGCCCCTTTCTAAATAGAATTTTGCTAAGCCCCTTTCTAAATAGAATTTTGCTAATACCCTTTCTAGATAGAATTTTGCTAAGCCCCTTTCTAAATAGAATTTTGCTAAGCCCCTTTCTAAATAGAATTTTGCTAAGTCCTTTTCTAAATAGAATTTTGCTAATACCTTTTCTAAATAGAATTTTGCTAATACCCTTTCTAGATAGAATTTTGCTAATACCCTTTCTAGATAGAATTTTGCTAATACCCTTTCTAGATAGAATTTTGCTAAGCCCCTTTCTAAATAGAATTTTGCTAAGTCCTTTTCTAAATAGAATTTTGCTAATACCTTTTCTAAATAGAATTTTGCTAATACCCTTTCTAGATAGAATTTTGCTAATACCCTTTCTAAATAGAATTTTGCTAATACCCTTTCTAGATAGAATTTTGCTAAGCCCCTTTCTAAATAGAATTTTGCTAAGCCCCTTTCTAAATAGAATTTTGCTAAGTCCTTTTCTAAATAGGATTTTGCTAAGACCTTTTCTAAATAGGATTTTGCTAAGACCTTTTCTAAATAGGATTTTGCTAAGACCTTTTCTAAATAGGATTTTGCTAATACCCTTTCTAAATAGAATTTTGCTAAGCCCCTTTCTAAATAGAATTTTGCTAAGCCCCTTTCTAAATAGAATTTTGCTAATACCTTTTCTAAATAGAATTTTGCTAAGACCCTTTCTAGATAGAATTTTGCTAATACCCTTTCTAAATAGAATTTTGCTAATACCCTTTCTAGATAGAATTTTGCTAAGACCCTTTCTAAATAGAATTTTGCTAAGCCCCTTTCTAAATAGAATTTTGCTAAGTCCTTTTCTAAATAGGATTTTGCTAAGACCTTTTCTAAATAGGATTTTGCTAAGACCTTTTCTAAATAGGATTTTGCTAAGACCTTTTCTAAATAGGATTTTGCTAAGACCCTTTCTAAATAGAATTTTGCTAAGCCCCTTTCTAAATAGAATTTTGCTAAGTCCTTTTCTAAATAGGATTTTGCTAAGACCTTTTCTAAATAGGATTTTGCTAAGACCTTTTCTAAATAGGATTTTGCTAAGACCTTTTCTAAATAGGATTTTGCTAAGACCTTTTCTAAATAGGATTTTGCTAAGACCTTTTCTAAATAGAATTTTGCTAATACCCTTTCTAGATAGAATTTTGCTAATACCCTTTCTAAATAGAATTTTGCTAATACCCTTTCTAAATAGAATTTTGCTAATACCTTTTCTAAATAGAATTTTGCTAAGACCCTTTCTAGATAGAATTTTGCTAATACCCTTTCTAAATAGAATTTTGCTAATACCCTTTCTAAATAGAATTTTGCTAATACCTTTTCTAAATAGAATTTTGCTAATACCCTTTCTAGATAGAATTTTGCTAATACCCTTTCTAAATAGAATTTTGCTAATACCCTTTCTAGATAGAATTTTGCTAAGACCCTTTCTAAATAGAATTTTGCTAAGCCCCTTTCTAAATAGAATTTTGCTAAGTCCCTTTCTAAATAGAATTTTGCTAAGTCCTTTTCTAAATAGGATTTTGCTAAGACCTTTTCTAAATAGGATTTTGCTAAGACCCTTTCTAGATAGAATTTTGCTAATACCCTTTCTAAATAGAATTTTGCTAATACCCTTTCTAAATAGAATTTTGCTAATACCTTTTCTAAATAGAATTTTGCTAATACCCTTTCTAGATAGAATTTTGCTAATACCCTTTCTAAATAGAATTTTGCTAATACCCTTTCTAGATAGAATTTTGCTAAGACCCTTTCTAAATAGAATTTTGCTAAGCCCCTTTCTAAATAGAATTTTGCTAAGTCCCTTTCTAAATAGAATTTTGCTAAGTCCTTTTCTAAATAGGATTTTGCTAAGACCTTTTCTAAATAGGATTTTGCTAAGACCCTTTCTAGATAGAATTTTGCTAATACCCTTTCTAAATAGAATTTTGCTAATACCCTTTCTAAATAGAATTTTGCTAATACCCTTTCTAAATAGAATTTTGCTAATACCCTTTCTAAATAGAATTTTGCTAATACCTTTTTATCTAAATAGAATTTTGCTAAGCCCTTTTTTTTATCTAAATAGAATTTTGCTAATAGCTGTTTTTTTATTTTGCAAGCACCTTTTTTAAATTTGCCACTACCTTTAATTTAAATTCTGTTAATTAATTTCTTAAATACTTTCCCTACGGTGTGTTCCTGTAACCCTTAAAAACATACAACTGCGTGGGTCACATGACTCCGACCTGTCCAGTCTACAGTATGGGGGAAAACAGTGGTTTTAAATCAGGCTTTTGACACGGTCATATGCAGAACTAGATCAGACACTTATGATCTGATGCGCAGTGCTGGGATCATGAGAAAGCTGTGTGTTTGTATATGAGCAGATCACTGTGGTCTTTAAACAGCGTCACATTCAGGACCTTTCGAGGGTAAGCAGAGAAAATGTCCAATCAAAAGTGTGTGTGTGTGTGTGTGTGTGTGTGTGTGTGAGATTATACTCACTCTGTGTTGTAGATGGATGGTGAGGCGGGTGTGTAAGCTGAAAGCTCTGAGTGCGGTCTCAGTCACTGCCGCACTGACCACACACTCACTCAGGGAGGAGTACAGGACCGTCTGGACACATAAACAAACACCACTTTCACTCACTGGCCACTTTATTAGAAACCCCAATTTCCACTCACTGGCCAAATTATTAGAAACCCCAGTTTCCACTCACTGTCCACTTTATTAGAAACCCCCATTTCAACTCACTGTCCACTTTATTAGAAACCCCCATTTCAACTCACTGGCCAAATTATTAGAAACCCCAGTTTCCACTCACTGTCCACTTTATTAGAAACCCCAGTTTCCACTCACTGTCCACTTTATTAGAAACCCCAGTTTCCACTCACTGTCCACTTTATTAGAAACCCCAGTTTCCACTCACTGTCCACTTTATTAGAAACCCCAGTTTCCACTCACTGTCCACTTTATTAGAAACACCCATCTCCACTCACTGTCCACTTTATTAGAAACCCCCATTTCAACTCACTGTCCACTTTATTAGAAACCCCAGTTTCCACTCACTGGCCACTTTATTAGAAACCCCCGTTTCCACTCACTGGCCACTTTATTAGAAACCCCCGTTTCCACTCACTGGCCACTTTATTAGAAACCCCCGTTTCCACTCACTGTCCACTTTATTAGAAACCCCCATTTCAACTCACTGTCCACTTTATTAGAAACCCCCGTTTCCACTCACTGGCCACTTTATTAGAAACCCCCATTTCAACTCACTGTCCACTTTATTAGAAACCCCCGTTTCCACTCACTGGCCACTTTATTAGAAACCCCCATTTCAACTCACTGGCCAAATTATTAGAAACTCCCATTTCCACTCACTGGCCACTTTATTAGAAACCCCCATTTCAACTCACTGGCCAAATTATTAGAAACCCCAGTTTCCACTCACTGTCCACTTTATTAGAAACCCCCATTTCAACTCACTGGCCAAATTATTAGAAACCCCCGTTTCCACTCACTGGCCACTTTATTAGAAACCCCCATTTCAACTCACTGGCCAAATTATTAGAAACCCCCATTTCCACTCACTGGCCACTTTATTAGAAACCCCCATTTCAACTCACAGGCCGAATTATTAGAAACCCCATTTCCACTTACTGGTCAATTTATTAGGAACCATCTCCACTCAGTACTGTACTGGTTAAGTCACTGTGAAACTGGCTAACTGTTGGTGTGCTGGACTGGTGACTGCTTGTTAGCATTTAGCTTAATAAACAAATGTTTATTTCCCGTCCAATAGAAATGCAAGGTTTCATAAACGTGGCAGTGCTGGATAGCTGAGTCTACTGTAGACCAGCAGAAGATCAGTAAAGCCCGTACCATCCATGTGCTGAGTGCTCCGTGCAGCGGGGTGAGCTGATCCAGGGACAGAGAGAGAAGGCAGTCCCGTGTCCGTGGCCTCGTCAGCAAATAGTCCAGATAATCCAGCCCCAGGTCAGGCTTGGCCTCCGAGGGGTCTTCAAACTGGACCCTCCGAGAATCTGACTCGCTCTGCTCAGCCTGGGTTCAGCAGACAGAGAGTAAACAATGCAGAACACTCAACACAGGAAACAGAGAGACCTCCCTTAAATAAACATGGACTGGGAGATTCAGCACGGGGTTCAGAGCAGAGATCTCTTAATCCTTAGGAGCTTTTACTGGCGATTAAACACATGACTGATAAAGTGCAGGAGTTAGTTCTCATCATTTCCTGTAGCTGCTTGAAACAGGAGGAGGAACTGTGTGGAAAGTCAGACTAAGCATTTCATCTTGAACACATCAGCCAGCTACAGAAGTAGCACATGTCTGAATTAGAAAGAGGTGGTCAAGCCTTCCAGCAAAACTGAATCTGATAGTCATTTTAAAAGTTTAAAAGTTTTATCCACACATACAAATAAATTCTATATATTTCATTATTTTTTATATTTAAAATATTGTAATTCTAGATATTAATTTTATTACACACATTTATTTTGAGTACCACTTTTGTTGGAACTTTTAGGTCTAAATATAATTTTTATTATAAATTAATCTAGATGTAAATTTTATTAGACAACTTAATTGTGTATATATATTTTTATACATAATATATACATATTCATCATATATATATATATATGATATTACACTTTTAGGTCTAATATCAATATTTGGAAATTACACACACATGATTTATTTATATATATAATTATTAAAAAGCATATTATATATAATATGATATTTATATATATATATATATATATATATATATATATATATATATATATATATATATATATATATATCATTATATATATCATATTATATATGTAAATACCATATTATATATATAATATGCTTTTTAATAATTATATATTAATAATATAAACATATATATACACACAAACACATACATATATGTGTGTGTGCGTGTGTGTGCACAGGTACATAAACTTTGTATATCTGCTGATTCCCGATACCGATCCTATACCATTGTTGAATTAATAAACCGTATATCTCTATATATCTTTATAAAACAAAATATTACAAATTACCACACAGATATAAATGTACTAAATTGATATTTCTTTGTCACTAAAATAAACAACTGTGTAGGACCTGGACACAGCTTTCAAATTCAAACTTATATAAATATATTAAAATAAATAAAAGGTATCGGCCAAAACAGAACATAAGTAGATCATAGTGACCGCGCCTTAGTCCGCTGGACCACCCGGGTGGTATGTATGTCTATATTTCTAAACACTGAAGCATTTTCTGTTGTGTTGTTGACTCCTGGAAGTACTTGAGGAATTCTGGGTAAATTGTAATCATGTAATTAAGATTAGAATTGTACAGCAAAGCGAAACAAAGACCGGCGATCACTCGGCTCTTACCAGATGCACAGGTGCCGCCTCCATCAGCCACTCCACGATGAGCTCCAGCACGTGGCTGATCTGACCCCAGCTACACACACACTCTATGGGCTGGCTGTACAGAGCCACGGCCGAGCCAGGACTCAGACGCTTCAGCTGAGCTATTACTTTACTCCTGTGGAGACACACACACACACACACACACACACACACACACACACACACACACACACACACACACACACACAAAAGCAATTCAGCTGGAGAAATAAGGACAGATGAGCCCTGAATGAAGATCAGAGCTGTAGATCATTCCAAACTGACTGAGAAACTGTAGAATATCCAGCAAAAAGCTTTAATAACACTAATATCCAGAATTAAATTATTTTACAATTAATATTTAGAAAGAATTTCTAATAAAATAAATGCCCTGAATGTAATTTACAAATATTTATAGCATGTATACTATATAAAGCATAATTACATTACATTATATCCAAGTAATGTCTAATAAAAGTAACCTCCAGAATTTTAAAGAACATTTTAACAGAATTAATACCTAGAACAGAAAGTTCTAAAGAAAGTGATACCCAGAATTATGCCTAATTTAAAAAAAGAAATAATAATATTTCAAATAGAAATGATATCTAATAAACTTTTCTAATAAAAATGAATATTTTTTTTAATGTTAACATCCAGAATGTGGTTCAAATAAAATGAATATCCAGAACAAACTTTCCATAATTAATTAATATGCAGAATGAAATTCTATTAAAACCTGCTGACCTGTAGCTGAACACTGGTGAATGATCTTATACATAACTGCAGGCTGCTGTGAGTACAGTGCAGTGCTCTGTGAAGCGGTGGTTATTAGTCTGACTGTGGAGTCTACTGGACTCTGTGGGGTATTCATACACATGTACGGGTTGCAGCAGAGTGCTCTACATACCGTGCTTGCTGTAGTGGAGTGTACTAAACATAGGGTACGGTTTTAGAAATCGTTTGCATTTTCTTAGTATTTGAGTGTGTAGTGTACGGTACTTGCAATACTGTACTGTACATTACTCCAGCAAAACTGAATCTGATAGTCATTTTAAAAAGTTAATTCGGTGCATTTCTACAAAGAAATTCTATATATTTATGTATTGTTTTTATTAAAAATATTATAATTCTAGATTACATTTTATTACACACATTTATTTTAAATAGCACTTTTGTTGAAACTTTCAGGTCTAAATATAATTTTTATTAGACATAATGTAATGCACAACTTAATTGTGCATTTTTTTACTTTTAGGTCTATACTTAACTTTTAGGAGAAATCATGTAATTCTAGATACTAATTTATTAGACATACATTCATTGTGTATTACTTTTGTTGGAACTTTTAGGTCTAGACATATTTATTAGAAACAATGCAATTCTAGATGAATTCTGTGTATGACTTTTGTTGGAACTTAAGTCCAAGATATAATATTTATTAGAAATAATGTAATTCTACATATTATTTTATTAGATATACATTAATTATGTATGCCATTTGTTGAAACCTTCAAGTCTAGATATCATTTGTATTAGAAATAATGTAATTCTAGATATTATTTGTAATAGAAATAATTTAATTCTAGATAATTTTATTAGAAATAAATTAGGCCTAACTCTGGGACCTTTCTGTTCTATAAACGTACTATGACAAATTAATTCTGGGTTTAATTACGTATGCCATTTGTTGGAACCTTCAAGTCTAGATAAAATGAATATCTAGAATTACATTTATTTCTAATACAAATTATATCTAGACTTGAAAGTTCCAACAAAAGTCATACACAATTAAGTTGTGTAATAAAATGAATATCTAGAATTATGTAATTCTAGATATTAATTTTATTAGAAATAAATTAGGCCCAACTCTGGGACCTTTCTGTTCTAAATATAAATGTACTATGACAAATTAATTCTGGGTTTAATTTTGAGTTATTTACTATTCAAACAGTATCAACACCACAACAGGCTTTAAATGAATGTAATGATATTATATTCAATGATAATGAATATAAAATATGTATTTGAGTTTATTTACGATCACAAATGAACTTTATGATATTCTAATTCTATTGAGATGCACTAGTACATACTGTATGTGCACACTACTGGTGTAGAAGGCGGTGTGTGCTGTCTGTTAGGGGAATATGACTAGGTGCTAATTGTTGGTGAATGGTGCTCTGCAAGTGCTGTTTGTTAGTGTGTGTTCTGGCTGGAGCAGCAGACAGACCTGAGTGCTGGAACAGCAGCAGCAGGTAATAGGGATGCCAAGCGGATGAGTGGGGCTGTACAGCGCTCCTCCTGTAACACACACACACACACACACACACACACACACACACACACACACACACACACACACACACACACACACACACACACTGAGCCATTGCAGCAACATTACATCATCCCAGTGAAAATGTGCTGGAGGAAGAAGGTGTTGGAGCGGTCCGTCTCCGTCATGTGAAACAGCGGACTCACCTGGAAGACTCTGAGGTACTCTGGCAGGACGGAGGCAAATTTGGCAGTAGTGTACTGCAGGGCCTCCTGGTTGTGCTCTAGAGATTTCTGCACACTCCTCCACAGAATCACCACGATCTCCAGCAGACTGGCCATGACAGCCGTGTCCTTCACAGAGAGAACGTCCTCCAAAACCTGCCAAAAGCACACATTAGATACATGAGAGTCATTAGACCACCCTAGCAGACAACTGGTCCTCAGCTTCTCCGGATATACACCTGATTCAACACCTGAGCGGTATATTAATAACTGCTTGGCATCTCCTAACCATTTCCTTATTATTTTCTTACAGTCAATTCTTACATTTCTCACTGAGGTCAACAAATGGCTTGCTTGGTCACTGGGGTCGGTTCTCGGGCCACTGGATATTCTGATAACAGAGGCGTTTTACTACGGAGCTGTAAAACACCTGCTCTGTAGTGAAACACAGCTGCTTCAGACATCCTATTCTATTGACAGTACTTCTCTACAGGGACTAGACAAGCTGTGTGTGTGATTTTGTACATGTTGGCTATTATAAGTAGCGAAATGCATACATGAGGAAGGGTGTCCACAAACATTTGGCCATGTAGAATGTGTACAGAGCTGTAAAACACCTGCACTGTAGTGAAACACAGCTGCTTCAGAGAGTTCTAGTCTATTGACAGTACTTCTCAACAGGGACTAGACAAGCTGTGCGCGTTGGCAAATGAAAGTAGCGAAATGCATACATGAGGAAGGGTGTCCACAAACATTTGGCCATGTAGAATGTGTCTAGAATTGCTAAATACAGCATTTCTTAGGTCACCGTTAGGCTGCATGCGGATACTATTAGCATCACCTACTGTACGTCACTGCTCGTTACCCTGTGATGCCATCTTTATACCCCACCACCATAAAGCCCACTTCAATCCAACCTATATTTGGGGGATATATACGTGAAAGCGGTCATTGTACGAGGGGGCTAAATTAGGACCCAGGCGGCATTTGAATACTGTCAACACTTCAGCCAACTTTGGCAAGTTTGCTTTTTCCATTTAGATAAGGCTTCTCAAATTTGAATCCAGCCCTGTCACAGCCCTGTGCATCTGTGGGAGCGCTTTAGTGGGTTTTCCACCTCTGGCCTCCAATTTAAGCCAGGAAAGGCTAAAGGACAATGTGGTGAGCAGAATCGAGTAAGAGAGAGAGGGGCTCTCTGAGATATCTCTGAGCTGTATACCCCTAGTATAAATGTCAAACGGGATTTTAGGTACATTAGACCGCCTCAGATCAATAGATAGGGTATATATTGATACGGTCCTGCAAAAAAACTGTATCTCACCTTTTGCCATTTTTCACTTTCACATAATGTGAAACCGGCTGCTGTTTTTTTTATACTGTATCAGAATTTCAAGATAAATGGACCAATAGAAATGCTCCAACTCAATTGTCTAGTGACTGTGGCGATATGTCATATGTTTTTTTAGCTTACAGAAGTGTTCTCCTTGTTGCTGGAGATGGTTTCATCAGCAGTGTCGCCGGTCTTCTGAATGCATGCGTTCAGACACTTTCGGATCATTAGCATCAGTTTCACTGCACACATCAGAGAGAAACGGACATACATTGTTTAAGAGGGCAGACAGATAGACAGATAAATAAATAAATATTAAGTTTTGATATACAACATGCTTGCAAAAATGACCACTTGAGATAGTGTTTACTTACTGGCTCAGCCACTGTCTGGCCTCAAAATACACAGCATGAAATGGCTTAAATTGTTACGATAGCAGAATTTGATTAGGCAAGTATCAGAACGGCACTCCAAATACACCCAAAAACCCTAAAACTGTTTTAGTCTAGGTTTAGGACAACAGCTATAAATGTTTACTAAAAAAAATATTCAATATATTCCCCAATACTGCTAATTAACCCACCTGTCCGTAACCCCCCCCCAGCACTAGCACTGCTCCCGACACCAGGAGCACCATCTCCTCTGATACACAAGAAGCCATCCACCAAGTCTAACAGACGCCTGTGCCGACCAACATCACTTAAAAAGTGATAAAAGGGAGAGAGCGCCATCTACCCACCCGGAAAGAGCACGGCCAGTCAGGCTCTGGCTGCTGATGGCAAAGCGAACTCACGACCCCCAGTGCCATAGTGGTAGCACATTAGACCACTGAGCCACTCAGAGCCCCAATTTTGCATATTTAAAAAAAAAGAAGTGAATGTACAGAGAGTTAGAGCACTATTGTGTTTCCCCCAACTGCAGTTTTAGACCTAAATTAGACCTTTGTATACTGTTCAGCTTATTGAGGTTAGTCAGGTTATTATTGCGCTCACACATGGGCATGCAGAGTTACAGGGTTCTGACGCGACAGCAACACACTTGGACTTGTCCCATGTCCAAACGCACCTATGTTGGTGGGCGCCGTGTACATGTAGGCATAGCGGTAAAACTTGCGGGCGGCTCCCGGATTCATCTGGATCATGGTGACGCAGCGCTCGCACCAGATCTCCTCCGGCTGACTGACGGGGAAGAAGGAGTTGAAGAGCAGGTTGACGATGCGTTTGGAAACCGACGGAGAGTCGAGCTCCAGTCGAGCCAGCAGGTGCTCCATGGAGCACACCTTCCAGAACTGGTCAGAAGAGGCAAACAAGACATCACTCAATTCTGCAAATTCGGTTTAGTTCTAATCAGTCATGTGATATTTTATATATATATATATATATATATATATATATATATATATATAAATAAATAAATCTGCTGGTGGCTCAGCGGTTAGAGCTCCAAGCTATTGATGTCAGGTTTGTAAATGTTTGCGACCTACAGCAGTTGTAAATGTAAATGTTTGTGACCTACACTGATTTATAATATATATATATATATATATATATATTTTTTTTTTTTTTATATATATTTCTTTTATTTTATTTATTTTTTATTTTTATTTATTTTATTTTGTTTAACATAAAAAAATATTAATTAATATTAGGAATGTCCTGGTCCGATCCAAAGGATTGGGATTGATCCAGGTATATTTGAATGGATCGGGTACTGACTATTTTAACCCCAATCCAGTTCCAAGTCATTGTTTTAACCACAGTGTTCAGGGAATTCATTAATGAATCATTATTATGTTTTTGATTCTAAAAACAGTATGATATATAATTTTGATTTCTGTTCACTACCCAGACTTCAGAGAAATGACATGCATGCTTACCTCTATAACACTAGAGACCACTATATACTTACACACACTCTCACACACACTTACTTTGGCTGCTCGGACAGCTTTAATCTTGAGCAGCATGTCCACAAAGGCCACGCGCACTTTCTCTGAGGTGTCGTGGAGGCTGGTCTTCAGCGTCGGAAGCAGCTTCTCCATCAGAGGATGACTCATGCTGTTATCCAGGATCATAGACATGCACTACACACACACACACACACACACACACACACACACACACACACACACACACACACACACACACACACACACACACAACACAACCCCACATAAACAATCTGTCCTTCTGCTGAACCAACATTTAAGATCAGGAGACTGGACAGGGAATAAATGGAGGTCACGTTTAATCCATTGAACCCTAGTTTATTATTCGATTGTTGATTAGAACTATTATTGATCATTTTTAGCCAATTAGCATTTTTGTGGAGTCCCACAAGGTTCTATTTTGGGGTCTATAAAACTTATTTATTCTTAAAAAATATTTTAATTAAGGTTATAGTTATGAGGGTGAAGAACTAAAGGGTTTAAAGGATTAAACAATGCTAGCTTCCTCCAACAGTCTGATCTCCAACAGCCTCTAAGCTGAAATCCCATTTACTCCATGTTTCTAGAGAACACAGATCCATACAGTGTCAGAAACTGCACAATCCCCCAACGGCATTACTGAACACATACACACGGTTTAGGGGAGTGTGAGAGGATTCAGACGTGCAGTTAGCACTAAGCTCATTGGTGGGATATTCATTTATTAGTTCGCCCAGCTACTATGTGAGGCAGATGTAAAGCTCTTCACCATGAAGACGGCGCAGCGGCTGTCCGGGGAGCTGGTGTCGGTGGCCAGCTGGAGGAGAAGCTTCTTCAGCAGGTCGGTGATTACGGTGGAAGGCAGCAGCTCCCAGCAACGAGCCAGGACTGAACACGCCCCCAATATGGCGGAGGATCGCACCAGTGGCCGTGGGTCTTCCAGAAGAGCCTGCAGAGGTCATCGACAGTCACCAGTTACTACTAGCTTATTTTTTGAGGGGTCTAAACGGTCTCAGTGGATGTGTCTTGTGTTATGGCCTCTGATTTCCTGTTCATGACGTCATGAAGTTTTTTTTTTTGACTTCAACCATCCCAGGGTTTGACCGATTTCTCTAATGGTCTAATTCTCTTTGTTTTTGGTAATTAATTTATTTTATTTAAACACAGTAAACAAGAGCTCATGTGGTACATGGTCCTTCAATAATAATAATAATAATAATAATAATAATGTGAAAAATAAGGTATACAAATAAAAGTTTTAGTATTATAAATCATGCTGTTCGTTAAAAGCAAGATGATCCATGAAATAATCCCCAATTCCCAAATTCCCAGTTCCACAGGCCCTTAGCCCCTCATTCTAGCTAACATCACCTCATATGATCGGGTCTCTCTCATTAGGATTTTCCACTCCTGCAGTGTTGGACATGTGGGTTGTTTTATTCTTGTTTTTAGCCTCAAAAAAAGCTTATTTGACCTTCATCGGCTCAGATCTTGTCCTTAATGGCAACAACAGATTCCAAATGCATAGCAGCAGGTAAGCAAGTCAACATTTACTAATATAGAACTTCTCCAAGTGAAACTACAACAGGCCTTACCTTATACATGCTCTTCTCCAGAGCGACTTCCAGCTGTAAGTCACCCTTAACTAGTTTGTATCGGCTAGAATCCAGAAGATCCTCTAATCTTAGATACTTCTACAGAAGTCAGTCTGTAGACCATGGTAGTCTACATACTCTACACAAATAAACAAATAAAGACAATACCATCTCACCCACAACAACAAACAAAGACTAACTATGCTCAACCTCAAATGCTAAGGAATATGGATAGGACTTAACCCCTTAAAACTCGTATGGCCTGCTGGTGGTGGAGTGATAAACAGCTCCTTAGACCCCAGCAAGTCTAATGTCTAAGAGCAGACTACCTAAGCACATACTAATAAAGGCACCCTAAAATCACCCTTGCATTTACCCTTGCAGAACTGCCTCACTATGCCTCACCTAGAGCTGGGCGATATGGTAAAAACACTATATTACGATATTTAAAGACTTTTTTCACGATACATGATATTTATCACGATATCAGTAATGACAGATTCTTATAATCTACTATTCAGATCCTCTCCTGTACTGAATACAGTGATTTATACTCATAACAACATCTGCTGCTCTTCATCTAATTACACTGTTAGTAATGAAACCTGCAGCTGATCAGTAGATGTTTATTAAGCACTACCAGTCTCCTCCGTATGCTTCGAGAAACTTACTGTTATCACCATAACTAAATTTATCACGATACGATAAAATATTGCCATATTGCCCAGCTCTACCAAAGCCCCAAGGCAGTCTGGCTGGTAAGTTTTCAAGCAGTTTTGGCCTCTCCTTTAATGCAGAGTCGTGATGAAGGGGCGTAAAGAGACTCACAAACAGCGTGTCCAACTGTCTCTGCACCAACTCGTCCACCTTCTCGCTGCTCAGGCCGGGGTCATGGACAGGAAATGCCTCAGTGAAGAGTAGCGTAGCGTTCGCACGAACCTCCGCATTGGCCGCCTGGAAGAAAACACACACAGTTTATTCCACTGAAACACCAATCAGTGTTAGCAGAACAGAACTCAGCTAAAAACTGTGCAATCTTTGAGTTTACAGCGAACCCGATACACAACGCACAGGTTTTTGGTTCGATTCAATTAAAAGCAGTTTAATTTACAAAATGTAACTTTCAAATGACTTGTTTATTATGTTTATTCATTCATTCATTCATTTCCTTCTGTACATAACTAGAATTAAGTTTAAAAACAGAATTAAAATGAGAATAATTACACTTTAAAACCAGAATTAAGGTTAAGAACTGACTTAAAATGAGCATAATTAAATTTTAAAACCAGAATTAAGTTTAAGAACTGAATTAAAACCAGAATAATTAAATGTAAAACAAGAATTAAGTTTAAGAACTGAATTAAAACCAGAATAATTAAATGTAAAACAAGAATTAAGTTTAAGAACTGAATTAAAACCAGAATAATTAAATGTAAAACAAGAATTATGTTTAAGAACTGAATAAAAATGAAAATAATTCAATTTTAAAATCAGAATTAAGTTTAAGAACTGAATTAAAACCAGAATAATTACACTTTAAAACCAGAATTAAGGTTAAGAACTGACTTAAAATGAGAATAATCCAATTGTAAAACCAGAATTAAGTTTAAAACTAGAATTAAGTTTAAGAACTGAATTAAGATGAGTATAATTAAATTTCAAAACTAGAATTAAGTGTAAGAACTGAATTAAAACCAGAATAATTAAGTTATTAGGAGGCTAATATAGCTAACAAACACTGGAATCTTATAGCATGGTGCTAACTGCACGTCTACATGATCACACACACTCAAACCATGTGAAGGTGTCCACTAAGCCCTAATAGACTTGCAGCACAGTGGCTCAGGACATGGCTCAGGACATGGCTCAGGACATGGCTCAGGACATGGCTCAGGACATGGCTCAGGACATGATCATCACCTTCAGAGCCTTCCAGAGGATGGGTCTATAGAGGCGGTGCAGCATCTCATCAATACCCTGACGAAACTTCTGCTTGTGGAAGTACGTCAGAATCTGTAAGACAGGAAGTGACAGGGAGTTCTGGAGGAGCATTGCTGTGAGAATTTGATTGATTTCATTCAACAACAAGAACATCATGTACAACCAAAAATATTTCATTTTTAATTTGCCACATTTCCCTCACTGTAAAAAGGACGTTCTACTGTCAGCACCAGCAGAACGGTGTAGAACGAATACCAAAATTAATAAAAGACTAAATTCTATATTTAACTGCACTCTCCTCAAACCACGTGAAGGTGTTTACTAAGCCCTAATAGACTTGACAGCACAGTCGCTCAGATCTTTGAACAAGGTCCTTACCTTTAGAGCCTTCCACAGAATTCAATATTATTTAATGTGTCACTGTATCAGATCATCCTTACATTCGCAATAATTAAGTTAATTAAACTAACTAAAATTAAGTTTAAGATCTGAGTTAAAACCAGAATAATTAAGTTTGAAACCAGAAGGGACATTTAAAATTAATTACAAAATTAATAAATAACAAAATTCAATATTATGGTATCAGATGATATCTACATTCACATTAATGTAGTTAAAGACAGACTAGGGTTGCAATATTATGGGATTTTTTTAATTATTAGATGATAATATTATATTATATTATATATATATATATATATATATATATATATAATTTTTTTTATTTTTTTATTAAGAGTTCTAGAAATCATCTGGACATATGCTGTACATGTGACTGAGGAATGAACAGTGAATGCAGGGGGCGTGGTCTCAATAGCCCTTCAGTGTGTAATGTGCCATGTGTATCTAATTATTTTAACCAAGAGAACGCTTCAGGAGATTTTTTACCAACTATATGTATGTTTCTCATCTTTAGCTTCGAATATTCTCATTTTATTCCCATTAATTCCAGTTATTTCCCATAATTACCCTCTACACTATCTGTTTATTACATTTATTTGTTTTGTTATGGCTTTATGTCTGCTGTTGACAAAAAATGACACTGATGATAGTGTATGATAAAGTTCCTTTAAATAATACAATTATATATTTCCTATTAATTCCAATAAATTCCCATCATTTCCCAAAGCTCCAAAATGTCCATGGAAAGTTTACATTTGCTGAAATTCCCATGGAAAGTTACCAGTAATTTACTGGAAATTGATCAGAAATGTTTCACCCCTAAACCTACACTTTACCTTTTATTTATAAGTGGTTTGATCTGTTTTCTCCTCTTTAAATAAAACAGGGATCTGTACACACTGCAGTAACCTGACACGAAGCACATTCACAGAACTGCAACTGCGCCCACTGCTCCTGCACCGATCTGCCCAAAGAGTCTAAAGCAGCCAGTAAACTGATCCACAGTGCAGCTAACCCAGTTAACCCAGTTAACCCACAGGTTTTCTCTAACCTGCCGGACTTTGGGGTGGACGGGGGAGGTTCTGTGCAGAAGCAGAGCGTGCTGCATGAAGTCCTGGATGCAGGAAGACTCGATCTCCTCCAGGAAAGGGCTGCTCGCTTTCTTCCAGGCCCTGAAGTAGATCTCGGCCACATCAGCCGCCACAGCCCTGGAGGACGGTTCGAAAAGCACAATTAGAGCTGCGCAACCAAATACCCGAGCGTCTGCATGACCTCTGCTGTGGGCTGGGTTTTACTGTGCTGCGGGTGATCTGGGAAAGTAATCCATGACAGACATTAATAATAATAATTATTATTATTATTACAGTAATTATCAGTAAAAATAACACAAGTGAGAAAAGGGAAAACAAATCTTTCACTTTGGTCCAATTAGAAACAAGTTAACACACCAACCGTCAGCAGCAACAACACCAAAGTGAACAATTAGGCCAGATAATTATATATTCATGCGAGGACAGGGCAGCACACGGAGTGGCATGACTCATATATGCAGGGGCACTTCGCCAAAGAGCCAACAGCAGTTAGCGAGCCTGGTAACTCCTCTACCATAAATAGCAATACTGAGTAGTAGGGGTGGGCATCTCTAGGCTATTATTTATAATAATAATAATAATAATAAAAAAAATAATAATAATAATAAAAAAAATAAAATAAAAAAAAATATATATATATATATAAATAATATAAATATATAACATATAAATATATAAAAAATATATATATAGTAAATATTTATATATATATAAATATATATATAAAGTAAACAAATGTAAAAAAAAAAAAACTTTTAGCATTTTTAGAACATTTTATTTTCCATGACTTTCCAGGTTTTCCAAGACCTGAACCCTGGTTTTACATGGTTTACGAATGAGCCATAACAGTAATTTTCACAGACCGGGCGCCTTTTACTTTCTGAAAAACGAGCCATTAAATTAACCTCAGGCTATTTTAATCCCATGCAGATCAACATGTGGGTAAATATTCCAGTCATAGTCTGTGGAAAGGTTCCTGTGGTGATCATCCAACATCCTGACGTCACTAACACTCTTGTTGCTGAATGCAATCAAATCCTCATAAAAATGCTCCTCCAGAATCAAGTAGAAAGTCTTCTTCTCTGGACAGTAGAGACAGTTACTCCAACAGAGGCAGGGTCAACTCTTTAATACCCATTTCAGAAGCAACTATAAATAAACAGGTGTCCCAATACTTTTAACCATGAAGTGTACATATTACACACACAATCATATATACATACACACACACACACACACACACACACACATACACATATACATACATATACACACACACACACACACACACACACACACACATATATATATATATATAAAAAGATGCAAGATGGTGATAGAGAACTGTAGAGCTCTAATGGTCCACACTGGAGATTCTCAGCTCCATTCCCAGAGAACCACAGCCCTACAATCTGACCAATAATATCTAAAACCCACATTAAAAGAGTTCTAGACTATTCTAGAATATCTGGAGGTTCTCATATGACTATCAGGACATAAATGATGGATAAATGATTAAATAACTCACTTGGAGAAAAACTGCAGCTGGTTTTTGATGGTCTCGTGGATCATTCTGATAAAGTTCACATCCCACCCAAACAGGAAAGCAAGGAAACGTTTTCCCTGAAACACAGAACACAGAACACACACACACACACACACAACCACACACAACCACACACAACCACACACAACCACACACAACCACACACAACCACACACAACCACACACACACACTTTAGTAAAGATATTCAACACGGGACTGGACTGGACGCACTGCCTTACAACCACATTAGACTTGTAAGCCAGGTAAGACCACTAATAATGGGGAGCTTGGGGCAGAAAAACATGACATTACTGGATAATACTATTTGCCACGCCCACCGGTGCATGGTGACATCATCAAAAAATGGAAGCTGTTTTATTAAGATGAAAGACTTTCTTTTGTTTGATCAAACGAAAAGTAAGGTTGGTAAAGTTCACCATATTCATTTTTATTCACTTCTTTTTTTTTTTTTATAATAATGTAGATCAAATCATAAACACACACACAAACACACACACACACACACACACAGGTGTGCACACTCACCTCCTCCCGTTTGATGTGGTTGGTGCTGAGGAAGCACTGCAGCAAGGGGCTGCTGACGTACTGACCTCTCTCAGACTCAAAGTCCACAGTGAGCAACACCTCCCTCAGGCTGAACAGCCTGTTCAGCTCGCTCACCTGAGAATAACACCACAGTCCATTAACGGTCATCACTCATCTCAGCACAACACACGGCTACAGAGGAACAAACAGCTCGGTCATTCAGCAACGCCACGGTCTGACAGCTAGCAGTGGGCGATACGACCATGTCACACTGCTGCTCTGATGAAGCTTCTCTGAGCATACTGTGGATTCATCACTTCTCTACGGGCGAGACTTCTGAGACCTGAGTAAAACAGCACAACCTCGCAGCCTTGGATGTAAACAGGACTGGGGTGGAGCGAGCCTGAATGTTGCAGTATGTCATGTCCATTATAAACAGTGCGGTAGGTGGGAAAGGGGCAGTAATCACTGCAATGCTGGTTAATATTATTTTCTGCCCCGCCCACTGTGGCATGGTGATGTCATTAAAAAACAGATGATGTTTTAGAGGTGGCAAAGTTGTTGGATTTAGTTGAAAGATAAGTGAGAAAATGGGAATTTGATATGATCCGATGACGTTAATTCACAAGGTCACAGAAAGTCCATTCTGATGTGAGACTGACCACTTTAAATCTTTATTGTCCATTATCTAATATCTTTTAAATCATTACTTTTTAACTACGTACTTTAATAATAACATACTAAACGTCATGAAAAAGTTGATTTATTTGATTTTGATTTATTTCAGTAATTCCATTCAAAAACAGACTGATTGACTCCATGCCACGCAGCATTGCTGCATTAATCCAGGCTAAAGGAGCCCCAACTAAGTACTGAGTGCTGTACAACCTCTTTATATATACTTTATGTTCATACCTTTTATTTGGCCAACATTCCTAAAAATCCTTTTTTTGTGTTGGTCTTAAATAATATTCTAATTTTCTACTGAATATTGGGGTTTCATTAGTTGTCAGTTATAACCATCAAAATTAAAAGAAAAACACACAATATATCAGACTGTGTGTAATGAAGGAATATAATATACAAGTTTCAAGTAATATACAGTTTTTGAATGGAAGTAATGAAAGAAATCAACTTTTTCATGATATTTTAAATGTATGACCAGCACCTGTAATATATATATATATATATATATATATATATATATATATATATATATATATATATATATATATATACACACACACACACACACACACATACATACAGTGGGGCAATGCAGTATATAAAGAAATATATACAATTTTTAAAAAATATTTTTACAATACACGTTATTTATCATTACAGACTAAACACATCAGTAGCGGCAGATTCTTATAATCTACTATTCAGATCCTCTCCTGTAGTGAATACAGTGATTTATACTCAACATCTGCTGCTCTTCATCTAATGAACCCTTCAGTCTAATCACACTGTTAGTAATGAAACCTGCAGCTGATCAGTGTTTACTGAGCTAATAATATCCTAATAATATTAGAAAAGAATATTGTGTATCACGATAATGTTTATAATGATACGATAAAATAGTCATTTTGCCCAGCCCTATGTACATACAGCCACATACATACACACATTATTTATTTATATATATATGTTCTCAGATGACTCTCAGGAATCATCAAATAAATTAATAAATAAACAAACAGACAAACAACCCGGAGCCCTCCCCGGGTGTCCTCAAGGCACCATTAACGAACACTATAGTTCAGCCGGCTGCAGCAGCAGTGTGGACGTTCTCAGAAGGTAAATAAAGGAGTTGAGGTTCTGCAGTGTGGAGCTATTTTACAGTGGAACCTGAAAACAGACCATAATATCTGACCCTTTATAAAACCCTCACTGAAACGCTCTGTTTTACCAGCGGGAGAACCGCAGAACCGCTCACTCACCTTTCTCTGTTTATAAACCAGAACCCATTCAGAACCGAGTCAAGGCTAATGCTAATGCTAACATACACACACATGCTATAGAAAATCCCAATCACACACAACAGTGTACAACAACAGTGTGATACTGTAAGTCCTTAAAATAACACACGGCTGCACTGTCCCACCTTACTGTTCACCTGCAGGACTTTATCAGCTCACTCACATTTTCATCTTGTTTGGCCTGACGCCACATCTCACATTTTTTTATAATTCAGATTAGTTTTATTGTTGTTTTTATTCCGTATTTTTAATCTTAATTTTGATCCGGTGTCGACTTGACGAGGACGGGTTCCCCTTTTGAGTCTTGGTTCCTCTCAAGGCTACGTCCTCTCGACCAGAGGGAGTTTTTCCTGGCCACTGTTGCCACTAGC